>NC_033632.1:9653713-9673588 GCF_001540865.1 Ananas comosus | reverse complement strand
TCTATGTATGGTGAACCTTTGGCGGTTGAGTTAGAGATGCCTGGGTTGTTTGCAGAGTTAGAACTTATTAGGAGTTCCAAGTGATTCTATAAGCTATCATTTGCTTAGACAACAAGATCAGTCTAAGTGGACAAGCCCTATGATGGCATTGTTGGGTAATTGGGCTTTTGCCTAGGATTTTTCAAGGGCGAATTGATCGTAGATACTAATTGGGGGTGTCCTCGACGGGTTGGACAACTCCGTGTGGACGTTACGAAATGTTTAAGTAGGTTCATGTAACAAAAGGCTTAATATGGCAAAATATTTTGGTTATAGGACGGCGGAATGCTTTCATTAAGTCGAGATCGGGTTTCTATATCCTACACGACCAATCGGAGGTGGGTGGTGCATTCAAGGACTCAGAAAATTTCTTTATGTCTAAGTGTATGTTTTGACATATGTAATATTTGAGCATTTTGAATATAGTGTTTAAAATTGGAAACTCTTTTGCATGATGATAATTCAATGTATGTTTAAATACTTGTAAGAATGTGGAGAATGCTAACCCTTATGTATGCTGAATGGTGACAAGATCTAGAAGGGATTGACGTAAATAAAGTGACACATGACATAGATGTTAACGAGTGACATATGATGAGTTTTAGAAACATTTGAGAAAACAAAGTGTGGGCCTTTGCATGGTGAACAAGAAAATAGGCACTTAAGAATAATGTGTGCATACAGTACAAGAACTTTGGTAGTGTATATGCACTAGGGTATAGTAAGAATGCAAAGAAAGAGATGATTAAGTTTATTATGACATTCAACTCTTAGAGTTAGGGTCATTGAGTCATGGTCTTCCTTAAGTTAAGAATGGATGAACTTGGAATCTCAATGTAGGGTTGATAGTACTCACCTTTAGTTCCTTGCTCAGAGTAGAAACTCCCTAGGGCATGGTGACTCCGGAGTCGACATCACTGATGGTCGTAGCGGTATTTCCCAAGAGGCGGTACTATTCGGTTGTAGCGGTAATTCCCAGTTGATAGAATTTTGGGTTGGGTGAGTTTGTTTGAGGGTTGAAACATACGATTACAGGAGATTGAGTAAAAAATTGTATCTGTATTAATCATGAGCATGACTATCGAGCATCGCTTTTAATTTGTTCAGGCATAATTAGTTTGTATTGATTAGTGGTTACTTTCTTTCGTCTATGTCTTTATGCGGTCTGATGACCTAGTAGAGATATGTTTAGGGTGTTGTGCCGAAACACTGGAAAACTTTGTGTAGTTCTCACACCCCTATTTCACAGAAAGCCGGGGACCGAGCGAGCCGGCAGACGACGCGGTAATGGCTCACGGCCTAGGTAAGTAGCCGCGAGATGTTTGATTTAATAGTTGCATCAACGCTTTGCTAATCATCTTGATATTTCGATTTTATAGTTGTTAATTGAGAAGGACTGATATATGTAAAAGAATCTATTTAAATATCAATGTTTACTTTTGGAGAAATGATGAATAAGAATGATGCAATGTAATGAGTTCTAAGTGTAGTTATTTACTTTCATATTGCTATTGCTTGCCGTCGTGCCAAGCCATTGTGTATGGCTTGCCGTTATGCAATTTCACTCTTACGATAATGTGGCTGGCTGGGCGGACAGGGGAGGCTCTGTCGTTCGGCGTATGTTCGACGCTCTCGAACGGCAAAAGGATTCTGGCTCGGGGACGTGTGACAGGTAGGTGTTGACGGTGGAGGAATTGTTTGCTATTTTTATTAGGCTAAAATAGGGTCAACATCTTGCCCATGACAATAGGCCTAGGAGACTAATAAGTTGAGTTGGGTGAGCCTAATAAGTTGAGTAGAGTGCGGTTCACATAGAGACTAACAACAATGGAGCCAAACAATGACCCAAGTTTAGGTGGTTTGAGCTCAGTGTAAGTCCGGCGAGCGCGATGTGGCTGAGCCCTAAGTGACGATATAGTGGACCCTTACTATCAACACGTGCTTTTGGGATAGTTTGTGTTAGCGTTACAATCCAGCAATTTGAACTTAATTACCCTACAAATATTGGGTATTAGTACCAACCAATTGAAGTTTTAGAGTTCGGGTACAGGTATAGAAAGGCAGTCAGTACCTATTTAACTCTTTATAGTGTATTAGTTACTTCGAGGTTGATAGGCAACCGAAGTTGGAATTGCTGTCTTTTATTGGTGTATCGATACCGCCCTTCCTAGTATACGTCAAGGGGGAGTTTCATAAAACCTGAAGTTCTTCCAGCCATCTTGTAGCTTCATAGTATTGTATCTAACTGATAGCTCGTCAGTAATGCAGATTTTTTGCTTTCTAAGTCATTTAGCATCATTTTGCCTGCCAAAAATTCTGTCAAACGTTTTCAAATACTATTAAATTTTCAAATATGTTTTTTATATTCATTACTTAGAACTCTGCTATTGTAAAAGTTCAGTGCATTACATCCAATCGTTTAGATAAACTTGGACACGATCACATAGTCAAGAGCTACGACATCCCACACTACATTGTAAACCTCAACACTCTAGTCCATCCGAAGGACAAAACAAAATACAAACTTAAATGTCTTGGATGTAAATAAATGAAATAGTATCACAATAGACATATAACATAAGATTTCAACTAATGTATAAGGGTCATATCAGCAATGAGCTATGTCGTCAAAGCTTAATAGTGAAGCATAATGTCAAGATTTCTAAGATCATTTTGACATTTATTAGGATGTCGCTTATATATTTTTATAGTTATAAAAAGTTTATAGAATCATAAAACTAAAATCCAAAATTTTTCTAATGGACATACATAGTAATATCAGATTTTATATAAGAGCAATTTAATGGTAAGATGCATGATGATGAAGATGTGATTTATCAAGATAAACTTTCATGCAGTATAGATATGAACAATAATGACCATTGTAATAATTTGCCAAAGATAATATTTTTAACATAAGGACTACCTAGCGGTTACACAGATGTCATCATGTATAATATATTATGGCCTATTGATTGTCCAAATCATTTCATATATTTAATTAACTAGTGAGTTTTTTCATTTTCATTTTAATACTCATAGAGTCCGGGCAGAATTAGATCTTCTTCCAATCGGTAAGCTTGAGTGAAGGCAATTGATATCTCCAAGTACGCATAGGGAGTTAAGGATATAGAATTGAGGCTTTCTATTATGTATACTAGGGATCGGAGGGTAATCGGCTTTTAATTGTATAGTTCAAAAGGTTGAGACTTTCGTTATTTAGTCGCACCTATCACAATGTCCTGTAGTGTTGTTTTTCTAAGTTCATTCACAATTGACTTGTTTCTCTAGTTAAACTACGAATAGTTGTCTATATCACTTATTTCTTATCTATATTCTCTCCTGGGTTTCATGTTGATATTATTCATCTTAGTTCCAAAGTCACATAAGACTTATTTATTATTTACGTTTATTTTATGACATAATAAAGAGTTAAACCCTATTTCTAGGTATATGCTGTATAAGCACATGACCACCAAAATCCATTCACGAATTAAATATGTGTACTATCTAATTCTCAAGAGACGTAATGATATAAAACAGTGATGTTTAGAAAAGGGAAAGCTCAAATACATTCTTATGATAATCCCCCACCTCATCTTAACCTCTTGGAGATGGTGTCTGGTTAGAAGATTTGCGTACGGTAAAACAAGCGGAAAAATAATCAAACAAATTGAATTTTGAAACTTCTAGAGAATTCCAATCTTCAAACCAACGTATTGGATCCCTCATGTTCTTTAGAATTAAAGGGAGAAAAGCAAGATCGAATTTTACCTTTTTCGGCGGATAGATCTCCTCAGTTGATGACGTGATTCGTTCTCTGAAGCCGCAACTGTGTTACGGCCTTATAGGTTATTCATACAGGTTCTGTTTGATCGGATGTCTAACGGGGTGCTAGCTCCTTGCATAAGAACGTCTATTTGCTAGAAGATGGATGAGAGAGAAAAGAGAGATGCGGCTAGGATTTTACTAAATCGTATGTTATTATAGGAGAATTAATCCTCTTTTTAATAATATAAACATTAAGTAGTACAATATAGATTTAAAATTTATTCTTTTCTTTTAGTTAGATCAGTCAATCCATTTGATTCGACTTGAACTTTATAATTAATTTATCTTATCAAATATATGCAGATATTTGCCATAAGTCCTCTTATATTTACTAATTATGAGTAATGTCTCTCTTGTATTTACACTTTAATCCAGCTAATCTTGATAATAATTACAAATGGTCAAATTATCAACATATGTTGACAATCAGGTACCTTCGGCGCGATTCAATAAATCGCGATTAGCTATACATCAATCATAATCTCTTTGTGTGTGACCCCATAGAGGTTCTATTTATCTGGTAGTGAGATATATTTGGGTCGATATCAACAATTCACTGAAACTCTTTTCAGTGTGATCGTGAATAATTCAAACTCAGACCCAATAAGAATTATCGATATTTAGAATATTCTCAATGAGTCTCACAATCCACCAGTGACGCCTAGCATTTATAGTGCGATTCCAGTAGAATGGATACTGAACCTCTGGCGTGCAGTTACGCTGTGATTTATCTTATATAATGAGTCCGATGACGGAGGTTATGAATAAATCGTCAAACCCCTATCGGTCTGTTCATATGTTTAATTTATTCGATAAGTTTCTTAATTGAAAACCTTTTCCGCTATTAACTCTGCCTGGCCAAGGTTTTAACTCGGTCTCATAAATCACATAGGCTACACCCTATACTAGGGGAGATAGATTCTATTCTAGTGAGCACCCTATCTACAATGATACTTCCTGCAGCCAACATGCCCGCAAGGACTGAATGCTAGGACCAAGGTGGTTATGACGTCAAAAATGCAATAACATCATTGTGAATAGTCAGAGCACTGAGTCAAAGATTCACACTACTACAATATTGAGTAAGTCTGGCGATGTGGTTAGAATCCAAGTATTCTCGCGTGGTCACGCTCGGTCCCTTGTTCTTCAACAAACCTGCATATTCGCTCAGTGTCCCTCATGTCGATCGAGGACTAGTGTAACCAAAAGTGAAAGGACCTATGCATCAATTACGGATCAAATAAGTCTCCGTGATATCATTGATCAGGAGCATTTAGAATTAACCAATGAAATGTCTCAATTCTCAATCTTGAGGAATAGTATTTCATTATCTTATTAATTCTTGGACGGATTCATGGACAATGACACCTATAATGAAAATAAACCAAATATATTTATAAGTATTTTAAAATCAGTTACAAATTTTATGTCTAGAAAATATATATAGTCGGCCTGTGGCTTTTTAGGGATACATTAACAATCTCCACTATGACACTAAATCTACACAATATACCTAAACTCCATTTCTCAAGGTGGACTTCAGTCTTCTGCTGGCTAAGTGGCCGTTAGTCAATGGTTGCGTTATCAATAGAGTCTACTTTCTGCATATCGAATGTATTTCTTGTCGAGGTATCGCGTATAATATTAAACGCCGCTCGGCTATGCTTGACTTCTGATGAACCTGGGCTCTTAGTATGGGCTATGTCCTTTGTCGCTATATGGTATGACATACGAGGAGGATCATCACCTAGTTTCGAACAAATTTCTTGAACAGAGGCTTTTTGCAGCTTCGCAGTTGCGGCGATATTACTATGTTTCATGAGTAGAGTCTAGCAATAATTTTGTTTGGAACTCTTCCAATACACAGAGCCCATGGCAGGTAAGAACCTATTCTGACGCTGACTTTCTATCAGTAACATTAAAATAAAGTCTGAATCAGTATATCCATTTATTTCAATCTCCTCCTGCTAAGGCAGAACATATCATTAGTCCTTCTCAGTACTTGAGTTATGTTCTTTCACGCATACAGTGCTCCTCACCTGGTTAGATTGGATATCTACATGTGACATACAGCAAGGCGCGATATCAGTCGTTGTACATAGCGGCGGTACATAGTCCCCTATACTGCATGCATAAAGGTTTTACTCATACGTTGAATCTCTTCAAATGTTTGGGCATTATTCTTAGAGAGATAAATTCCATGTTTCTAGAGGTAAAAGTCTCCTTTTGGGTTTTCATGCTGAAATCTTCAGACACCCTTCTATGTAAATTTTATGTGAGAGGCTAGCATCTTTAGAAGTTATCTCTCAGACCTTTTATCCCAAATATAGGATGCTTTCTCTAGTCTTTTATAGAGAATTTTTAGAAAACCCATATTTTAATGAGTTAGCATTGGATGTTCATTCCCATTAGGAGAATGTATTCCACATACAATTACGATGAAATGTGACAGTCCCATTGACTTCTTATAAACCATGGTTCCTCCTTTCTTAACGAAATCAAACGATTGAAGTTCAGTCGTTGAAACGAGTAATCCCAAGGTCGAGATGCTTGTTAAGTCATAAACTAGACGTTGAACTTGCATTAATTTCACTTTCGTCACGGGAAATTGAACCTAAAGTGCATACATATAGATATCTTCTCAAATATCCATTTAGGAGGCATTTTCCATATCCAATTTGCCAGAATCTCATATCATAGTATGCTGTAAGGGCAAGCAGTGTTCGAATTGATTAATGCATGGTCACGTGTGAAAAAGTTCTCTGATTAGTAATGTTGCCCTGTTGATATAAACCTTTCGCAAACCCAGCCTTTACTTTATAAGTCTCCACCTTTCCATCGACTATCTTTCTTTTGTTAGATCATTTACCGCATAGGTATATACTTTGTTGGCTCTCCAAATCCAAACCGTGGTTGAATTCATTGAGCAATTTCTGATTCATGCATCAGCATTCTCGGATCGATGTCAGAATCGCCTTGTTGTAGTTTTGGAATCTATCCATGTTCCCTATTCCCATGAGGAACATTTGCCTCTACATCTCTATAACTCAGTTACTAGTTCTGTTTTAGTAGGAGTAAGGAATTCTCTCGACTACAGAAGCGGTGAGGGTTGGTAACTACATGTATTTGGCTAAGCTTGAATAGGTCCTCTGTAGGTTTGATGACTCGTGCCTCTGTCAGAGACTCTCTCTTCGAGTCAACTTTTTCTTCTCTAGTCCTTTTGAAGAAAATGTTTTTTTTCGAAGAAAATGCATATCGAGATCCACTACATTGTGATTCTCTGTGATTATAAAAGAAGTAACCTAAGTTTCTTTAGGATATCAATAAAACGAGCCCTCTGAACTACCTATATTGTCGCCGTGCTAGTCGCTTAACATGGGTGGACACCAAATTTTATATGACAAGACTTGAGCTTTCTTACCATGCAATCTCATACGCCATGGTAGCTGAACATGATTTAGAGGGACTCTATTTAACAAGTAAGCTGGCAGGGAAGCAAAAGAATGTCCGCCAAAGTAAATAAAGGAATATATTCGTGAAGTATATGGAACTAGATATATCCAATAAGGTTCGGTTTTCGTTCTGACACCCGTTTGAGTTAATGGTGTTCCGGAAGGAGTCACTGTTGATGACTATGTGTTTTTTTTTTTTTAGATAATTTCTAGGAACTCTCCACTAGGTATTCTCCTCCTCGATCTGATCGAGAATACTGAGATGATTTTTCAGTTTTTTTTACTTCATATCTGGAATTATTTGACTTTCAAAGGCTGATTTGTGTTTCATAGATACACATTCCTACCGTGGATAATACTCCCGTAAAAGGTTTGACGAGTAGAGATAACACCCTAGATGCACACAAATGGCCACAACATCAGTGACCTTATACAGGAAAAAGTATCTCAGTGCCCTTTCTGTTGGTCCTACAAAGTTTTAGATCAATTTTTTTTTTAACAAGTATTCACAAACTGGATAAGCTTAAGTCAATGAGCCGTAAAAGCCCCATCTTTATCCAATTTATTGATTCTTGCTTTATGAATATGACAGACTGAGCCTGCAAAATATACTGTTAGGTTTATCTCATCTCTAGATCTATTCTAGATCCAACAGCAGTCCACTATTGCTCAGAAATATTTGCATAAATCATATTGTAAATGGATTAACGACTGTCAAAATCATAGAACACAGCTAATAATTATTATTTAAAATAACTCTATACGTTATGTATTTTGTCAAAATTAAACATCTAATGTGAAAAGAATAGAAATCAAATTTCTTACATCTCCAGAACAAGGTACGTGACATATTTTTAATAAAACATAATCATGACGGTTAGTTCGCATAAGTATAGGGTGTTAGCAAGCACATGTTGCACTCTTGCTCCAGTTGACATACCAATTTAGGGTTACACCTTCCCTAAAGCCCTCTCTTTTTTTAACTATAATTGATAGTACAAATAAGCACTAAATTAGTACGTATTAATCAAACGAGAATAGAATGAACGATTAAGATTATAGTTTCTATTACTGAGCAAGTCTACATCACTTCGAGGTGTTCCCTCTCCTCTTATTGCTTTTAGGCCTTTCCAGGTAGACAGGACGTTGCTTTCATATGGCCGTCAACATTGCCAGTGGAAAACAGTTTTCTTTGTTAGCGGCTTTTTTATTAGGGTTATCTCTCTTGGCATTGTCTTCGGTTTTGTTTCCTTCTGCCGAGGTACACATGATTTCTTCTTACAATTAGACTTCTATTTGGAGAGGATAGCTCGCCTCACAAGCTGAGAACGAGGGCCTTTAACTTTTCAAAGTCCCCTTTATTGTTATAACATATCTTCATAAAAGCTAACCGTTGGTTGCATCATTTTATTTTATGTAGTTACAATAAACTTTTCCATACTGATACAGGAAAAGGATTGCTAGTATCAGATTAACTATAGCAATCCTTGTCCAGTTTCATGCGAATTTCAGTCCTCAAGGTCTTTTGCATCATTGTAAACAAAACTGAACAGACTGACTCTTCGGTTATTATTGGCCGGCTTAGTACATGAGAGGTTTTCTAGTCGAGAGAACAATGCAGAAGCTTCTTGGAATTTAAAACTATTTTTAAATTCCTTTGCAGTTTGGCCACCGGCGGGATAATTAGTTTCAGTTAAGGATTTTTGTGTCAGAGAATACGAGAGAGATATTGGAGAGCAGTCCATTAAGCTTGCGCAGAGAGTAAAGATTCAAGTTAGATATGTGATATTTGATTTTAAAATTTTGTAATTTTAGGGAATTTTAAAATAAATTATAGCCTCACTATTTCTAGAATCTTCTTTACACTCCTCGGGATATGAGAAATCAGAAACCACACAACAAAAGGTTACAGTGGGTACTCGGGTCCAACAGTTTAAACGTACACTAAGCCTAACAGTTTTGGTATATTGCAAACGCATGAGTGGCATTATTGTCAATGCTTCCTCAACAAATTGCGTGATCCGGTTTTTAAGTTTGTAGGCTTACGTGACAGTTATTGGCCATTTCTAGTATAAGCAGACCCACGTTCCAACAGGTAGTAACTGTAGCGAACCCTTGGGTTCTCACCTGAAGTTTTGGGAATCAACCATCTTTACTCCGCAGAGCATCTATAGCTAATAGAGAGTATGTTGCGCTTTTCCCGATGAAAGCTGACCAACTGTACCAGCCTTGCCATTCGACAACAGAAAAAACGCCGCACTTCTACAACGGTGAAAGAGGTGCTCGACTTAATACTTGTGAGCGGATTAATTTAGGTTCTAAAAATTTCTGATATTTCTTTATTTTAATCTAGGCAAATAAAAATATCCGCGCGAGAAAATATAATATGAAATTGGTGAATGATCTGATCTAAGAAGTGGATTCGGAATCGAGCCATGCAGTCATCGGTCTAGGTATAATTACTAAGCACACACAATCATTGGTATCTTGTCGTCTTTAATTTTGATGCGATTGAGTTTCAACTTGATCCGATCCGTATCAACACCTTATCGACCGCCATGTGTTATCTCGATTAAAGTCTTTGCTACTTCTTGACTTGCAACGATCAACCAATAGGGCAACCATACTTATACACTCAACAATAAATAAAATAAAATTAATGTATAATGATGTCTTTTATTCTATAATCTATTGAGACAGAGTTTCTAAAAGTAATTCGGCTTGTGCACGCATGGCACAAATATAGCATCTCTATCAAAATCCTTAATTTAAAAATTTAAAATTACAGGATTCGGCAACATCCTACCCATGTGAAACAAAATAATTGGCGTACAATGTCGTCACCCAATAGTATCTATACATCAAAATAATAAAATTTTGCTGGATATTACTGATTAACGTTTAATCCGATGATTCGAAAATTAGTGACCTAATCGACAAAAAATTATCATTTAGTTGATGTTTCTATTAATTTTTGATCAGAAAATTAATCTTCAAAAACAACTTGATCTCATCAAATGTAAATTTGATCTAATAAAAGTTAGATTCATATGTAATATTTTTTTCTTTTAAAATTAATCTAGAGGAGAAGAGATGTTAAAAGAAAACTAATTTTATTTTTAAAAAAAGTCGTATTCCGTAGGATGCTTACAAGTCGCATCGGGTACGTATGCTACAATTTTTTTTTTTTTTGTTGCTAGTTTGCTTGAAAACAAGAAAGATCGATTAAGTTGTTTAATCAATTCGAACTTTTCATTAATCAAAAACGATCTATAAATCAGTATCTACCGGCGACAAAATAGTTTAGAATACCTAAATTCATATTTTAAATCTTAAAACATGAGGAGCTACTGAACACTGTTAGAAAATTTGCGTACGGTAAAAACGTGAGCCGGAAAAAGAAATCAAACAAATTCTGATTTTGAAAACTTCGATATCCAAGCTAAAAAATCACGCAATTAGGACCCTATGTTCTTCTTTAATGATTTAAGGAGAAAATAAGAATCGAATCTTGACTTTTTCTTGGATAGATACTTCACTTCATATTGATGATCAGTAGAATTCTATTTTCTTGTAGCCGCACACGGCGCTACGACCCCTTATGTATCCAACAAGAGTTTTGATTTGATATGTCAGTACGGGTGCTAGCCTCGGCTTGCAAAGACGTCGTATTTGCTGAAGATGGAGAGAGAGGAGAAAAGAGACTGACGGTAGGATTTCAAAAATTCTAGTTCTATCCGCGGCATCTCTCTCGTGTGTTTAGAGCACCTTGAGCTCTCATGGGTGTCTTGTTGTTCATGGCTCAAAAGAGCTTCTAAGACCTCTAAGGAGCACAAAGCTCCAAATCCTTAGGCCAAAACCCAAACCCTAGAGGAAAACTTACAAGAACTTACCTCTAGTCCAAGTTCTAGCAAGCTTCTTCTTGTTGGAGAGCTTCTAGACCTACCAAATTCACCAAAAATCCTACTCCAAGCTTTTCTCCACCTTCTCCTTGCCTTGGAGCTTGGGTTCTAGAGAGAGAAAGAAGGGGAGTGAGTTGGGGAGGTGAAAATGGCTGTGGGAGTGAAGGGGTGTAGGGTTATATCATATTGTAACAATTACAACAAGGCCCCTCCACTATATTTCAGTGCACTGCCCAGACTGGGCATTTTTCGCAGTCAGGGACCGGTCTCCCCGACCAGGGACCGGTCCCCGAAGGTCGGATTTCCAGGACTTAGCCGATTTTCTGCGTTTTTGGCTGGCTGCGCAGCAAGGGACCGGTCTCCCGAGGACCGGTCTCACACCCAGGGACCGGTTGCCTCAGGATTAAGGGCAAGCTACGCGTACGGGGACCGGTCTCTCCATCAGGGACCGGTCCCCGAGAGCCCAAAATCTGGGACTTAGCCAGATTTTGCAATCTTGCTCTCTCGGGTCCCTAACCTCTTCCTATGGGCTCCAATGCACTTTTAGCCCATACCAACTTGTTCCACTTCGCGTTCCGCGCATTATGACAGAACTCGGCACAATTTACGGGGGTATGGTACGTTACACCTACACCATTAACGCAACATGTAGGAGTCGAACCCACACCACTGGCTCTGATATCACTTGTGGATCGTAAGGGCTAACCAACTATCCTGAAAAGCACGTGCTGATAGGAAAGGCGCACCCATCGCACTTAAGGGCTCAGCCATAGCACTCGCGGGTTCTCAACGTACGTAACTCAACCCACCTGGACATTGGGTCTATTGTTGGGCCTTTTGCCGTTAGGTCTCTTGTGGACCGCACCTCCACTCAACTTATTAGGCTCACCGAACTCAACTTATTAGTGTCCTGAGTCCATTGTTACGAGGCAGGATGTTGGATTTATTTTAGCCCAATAATAAGTAGCCAACATGTGCCAACTCCATAAATACCCTTCCTCACATTTAACTCTTCCCACTCTCTCATTTCTGTCCTTCATACGCTCTCCTTTTTCTCTATGTAAAAAAGGAGAAAATTCTAATTTTCCAATTATTGGATTTCACTTGATTAATCTTGTTGAGAGCTTGGAGAAGGCGGAGAGAACCAAAAAGAATCTCTAGGAGAGAGAAGCCAACCACCTTAATGCACATTTCTTTGCTTGGAGAGAAAGAGTTAGATGGAGCTTTAGGTTTTGATTTTTAAGGATTTTTCCAAATGAGAGATTCAGAGGTCCTAACTTGGTTATAACTCTCTCTTTAGGATGTCGTGGGGTTCTAAAGAGATCAAGAACCATCTCCAAGGAGGGTTTGAGCATAGAAAATATCAATTATTTATATGCCTATATTTTGAGTTATAGTATACTAACACATGTTTAGTCGCATGAGATGGGATTTTGGTCATCATGTGAATTTATGGGCATTTGACCTAGAAAATTAAATGTTCAACCACTTTGTTGGTCAAAAATAAAATATATGTTATATGTAAGTAGAGTACTATGTGGATTTTGGAACTTAGATAACATAATAGCAACATGAAACCTAAAAGAGAATCTAGAGTGAGAAACATAATAGAACATAGAAAACTATGCGTACTTGAACTAGAGAACAAATCAACGTGCGAATTAACTAAAAAAGTACTGGTACATTATAATTGCTATTTTAGAAATAACATACGCATGAGATGAGTGCAGGATACGTTATGAATACTACTTGGAATAATGTATGAATGAGATACCAGGTATGTTATGACAAGCTATATTTGAGTGACACGCAGTGTTTGAAGGTAGAATGTACGATTTGGAGTAAATCAAGATGGAGCACGTTAAGATTTGAGTATTGTGTTCCGGTGAAGCTAACTCTTCGCGATACTAATGATGCATATCTTTTCTCCCTACTTGTTGCTATTATTATATTTTTTCAACCCGTACTTTTTTGTATATTTTAAAGATTGATACATAATATCAATATTCATCTACATAGATCAAATAATTAATAATTAACTCTTTGAGACGATATCCTAATCACTTGGGTCTTGTGTCTAAAACTTAATGCTACAGGGCGAGCATAAGGTTCGAATCACATCCCGAAAGACCTATTTTTGGAAAGCTGCGAGCCAGTGACATGTGGGAGCCGCACTACTGCTAGTTACACACCTTTCTTTCTTTCTTCCTTTATTTATGCGTGGGTGCATACACACACACATACACATACGCACATAGAACTAGGCTGGAATACTATCAATAGCGCCAATGTCACGCCCCGTGACTCGCCTCTTTGGTCGGATTCGGGTGCGCCGACAGACCGCCGAACAGACAGAGTCTCCCTTGTACGTCCAAGGCATCGCAAACAATACAATTCAAGTGGTTACAAAAAGGAACAGAATTCATACTCGATTGCATAAGGAAGGCATCAAACATAATTACTAAGCTATTACAAGCATTCATCACATTACATTTACACTCTTTTGCTTTCAAATACAATCAACTTTATCACAATTTTGTTTCTTTCTTTTCTATGCCCTAAGCTATGCTGACCCAGGGGGCTTCTATCTTTAGTCTCAAGTGGTAGGGCATTATCTACCGAGTTACGCCCTTTCCTCGCGCCACCGCACCGCTCACATGTGGACCTGAAAACATAGGGGTGAGAACTATAAACATAGTTTCTAGTGATCTCTAAAAAAAAAAAAATAGTTCCCAGTAGGTACGGCCACCCAAGGGAAAAGGTCGACTCACCATGTCCAAAGGAGGCAACATAAGCAAGTTAGTCCAACAATATCAACATATAGTTTTTGCAAGTAATAAACACTATGCTTATGCCTCACAAAATGCAATATGAAATCCACGCGAGTAGATCTACCATTTCTACTTTCTATTTCACAATCCATTGTATAACCCAATCCGCTCCTAAGGTTTTTTCACCTTAGCCAAGCTATACCACCCAACTCGGTCTTGAGTCAATCATCAGCGGACTACCGCTCACATCCAGGCCAGAGAAGAGGAACATGCCGTGCACCTCAACCTTCAATACTCAAACCAAGGCGCCAGATGAGCGACGAAGAAGCTGCGTACACTCGCGGTCAGGGGTCCCCCGGTGGGAGAGGAACATGCCACATACACCCGCAGCCGGAATCCCCGATAGGGAGAAGAACATGCCACATACACCCCAGCGCATGAAGATTCTTCCGGTGGGAGAGGAACATGCCACATGCACTCGTGGCCAAGAGTTCTACACAGCCACGAGTCTCGAAGTTCTTGCGGTGGGAGAGGAACATGCCGCATGCACTGCCAAGAACTGTCGATGATCACAAGTCTTGAGATTTCGGAATCTACTTTTCAAGTCTCAAGGGTTTGTTACATACCCTATGTTGTCAACCTTCCTAGGTTCATAATCACATGTCCAAGTGGTCATCCTATCACTATACTTTCCAACCTATGTTCAATAACACTAGGTTCAATGACATTGCAATCCGAGTGGTCTTCCTACCACTATGTTATCCAACCTATGTTCAATGACACTAGGTTTAATACCCAATCATGCTCTTTCTTTATCCTAGTTGTCCACACCTAGGATTCACAATTCTATGACATCTAGTCTTTGGTTTCACGCTTGTCGAGTTCTCCAATTTTTCAAGAGTTATCGACCTCTATTCAATGTCCATACCTAGGCATACATATATATTCTATATGTTCCACATGCCTATGTTCTTGTCCAATGGCAGGTTATTCCATCTAACATATATGATTCATATGTCCATATTTACTACTTACAACCTATCGTAATGCATGCATCAACAAATAACACCATAATTTACTTTTTGGCATGGAAGTGACCAAATCACTTCGTGAAAGTTTTGAGGAGCGCAAGTATCTATCTAGATTGTATCTATCACCTAGAGGGGGGGGGGGAAAAGAGATGAAGAAATAGAGAGGATTAGAGTATTTAGGACAGTTTTTCCAAATGCTTGTACAGAGAAGACAAATAGAGAAAGCATTGTCGCAGGGTTAATAAAGAGATTACTTAAGAAGAGAGAGATAATCACTTAGTCTCTTACTTTTGGTCCCTAACCATTTAAACGTTGCGAATTGGATCAAAAGATACATCTATTTATTAGCTTTTTCTTTCAGCACGTCACGAACGTGAAGGTTTAAATTTTCCTAGCAAGAACTCTAGTGTACAACCCCTGTTATTTGCTGACAGGACTAGTGCGCAGCTCTAGTAATGTTTTCTGCCAAGCACGGTTGTAACGGTACAGCCGTGATGTGTTGTACCGGAACAACCGATCAAACTTTTTGGCGCAAACCGTGAATGTCTGTTTACCTTACTGGAAACCCTGTACAACTTGTAGGTACAACAATGCCAATTTTTTGCTGAAAATGCATTGTTGAATTTTACAAAGCTTCAGAATTTCTAATCAATTACAACATGAAAATATGATTCTAGATCTTACATAAGGTATGATTCACCATAAACAAAGATTTAAGTTACCTACGGCATCGTGATATCAAGTTTTGCGTGTTTGCGTCATTTCAGATTCTTCGAAGTCTTGGATTCTTCGAATCTTCAATCTCCGCTCGGGACTTTTTCAAGACTCCGACTCGACCACGAAACTTGCAACACACTTAGGATTTACAATCTCCCCTTTGGCAATTTCGTGACAAAACACCAAGCCAACTCACAATTACCATTGTAAAGAAAACGAAGTTCAATTGCATCACCAAACATTGACTCTCGCGATGTAATCCAAAATAAATATTTGAAACTCAAATACTTTCAAAATCTAAACACAGACTCTATGGATTGACGCAACTTAGGAGTCTTGTGAAGTCTGAAATCTGCAAAACAATTCATCAAAATGATCATAGCCATATTAGCTGTCAAATTCTTATACTTCTCTGTCTTTGTTCACATCTCCCCCTTTTGGTTTTGAAACAAATCATCCTCCGCCTTTGTTCAATGCTGTTCAATCTATGCTCTCCTCTTCATCTACGTCTCCCCTTTTGTCAAAATTGCCAAAAAAAAGAAATAGAGAGCAGAAACATACTACGAAAAATGTATAAGCGTAGTTAAGTCATAGTTACAGGCTAAAAGGAAAAAACAAGCAGAGCTAAAACTAAACATCATCCTAAAAGCAAATGCAGTGAAAGAGAAGACATAAGCTCGACGTAAGAAATCACTCCGTGTTCGTCGTTTATCATCATCATCATCTCCGCACCACACGCTCCAGAACCCCGAGCCTTAGGAGCATCACTTAGACGGTTTGGAATGGAGGAGATGTCGTGAAGATGACCGCTGATTACGAGCAGAAGATGGAGTATGTGCCCCAAATATGATCATGTCGACACCCCTCTTATCCATCAATCTTTGATACTTAATTCAAATTCTTGATGCCTGACTCAACTTTTCTTCAAATATTGTTCACTTGTTTCTTTAATTCGCAGAACTCTCTCTTAACTGATTCCTACATGTCGTGCTCCCCCCGAACTAGATGAAGTATATACTCCCCTGGATGTAGGCGAGAGAGCCAGACTAGAGCTGATTCGGTGTTGTAGGTGTTGGCTAGATGCTTTAGCGGATGGCCCTTTGGTCTGATGGACAATGGACTAGAGTGCTAACAGACTTAAGCCCAAGTCACTGAGTACAACAGGCCAAGGCCAAACATCTAATTTGTCACAAGATGTTATCTACTCCATTTGCTTGAAGACATTCTCATAATCATATACGGGACTGGAAGTAGATCCCGTCGAGTGGCACCCCTGAATTACGTGTATCATCCTTTTGCCAGCACAGAAATGGAATGTTGATGTTCAATCCATTGAGTCTCTCGGAGATGACCAATGTAGATATACGCAACACTAATCTTTCCCAACGATCCTTTGTGCCAATAGTGGATTGAATCATTATAGCTCATAAACAAGGATTAGAACGTGATATCAGTAATAATTCTTGGATTCAATGTAACCATGATCCTGTAAACCCGGGCTTTGCATATAGGCTCACAGAATGATACCATGTAGTTGACGCTTTGGAATCCTCCTGACGTATAGAGAAGACTGTTAGTGTTCGACTTATGGCATTCACCAAGATCTCCTCAATATCATAGGGGTTACTGGAATCTCTTCTTTCTTCCAATAGTCTCAAAAATAAAAGTGCCTGTTTCATCATCTTCAGCAAGTATCTTTTCCATTCATATAGAAACTACCGAATGAGTTCTACAAGAAAGGACCTTGGCGGGACCCGTCCAACTAGCTCATAGGTGGCACGCTAGCGCAATGTAAGTAGTCGACCATAAAATCAGGAACATCCCGAACCAGGTTTATTAAAATTCACAAAGCGTTCAGCATGCGTGACTTCGACGCAACAACCTTTGCCGTGCTGGAGGGACATCCGCAGCTTTTTGTACATCCTCACGGAGTAGCGAGAACCAATCCGGCGATGAATGATTGGCCAGCTATTCTTATGCCTTTGTCGTCGAGCCAATAGGTTCTTTCAGCGTTCTTCCGGGAGCTCGCTGCATTAATCCGGTCAGACCGACGCTTTTCAGCTGTTTAGGTGCTATGTGTTGGCAAGTATCGCTGGTCGAGTCGGAGTCTTGAAGAGTCAGAGGCAGCGGGTATTTGAGATCAACAAGAATCAAGACTTCGAGAGAATCAGAAAGGACGAAAAACCGGATTAAAACTTGAATCCACGATGCTTTGGTAAGCTTTAAATCTTGTTATTATGGTGATTCATACTTTAATTTATGATCTTAGAATCATATTTTCAAGTTGTAATTGATATAGAAAATTTCTAAAGAGTCTGTTAAAACCCGAAATATGCATTTTCAGCGAAAATTGCATTTTGTCGGTACAAGGGTTTTTCTGTCAGGGTAAGCATCAGTGTATTGCGCAGAGTGTTTGATGGTTGTTTCGGTACAAACCATCACGGCTTAATACTGGTCCAGCCTTGTTTCGGAAAAAAGCCAGTTCTGTCTAGGGTACGGAACTTGCCAGAAAAATTTCGCGTCAGTTGTACCCTGGAAGCTTTCCTTGTTCCTGTACAGGTGCTGATTTGGAAAGAAATTTCTAAATTCTACTTCGTTTTGATTCTAAAAAGCTTTAAATAAGTATTGGGGTTCTCTAACTGATTAAAGTATTAAAGAATCACTGTTTGAGAAACCTAGAGGCTTCAGGATTTCAATTCTAAAGAACTATTTTACTACAATTAGCCCTTATAGATCAAATCAAATATCGTTTCCGCATTCTCTATATGTGATTTGATCTCCGTTTGCTTGGATGTCTATTCTCTGGTTTCTACGATATCTAAGGAAGGATCCCATATAATCATGATGCTTTCATAACGGCGTCGTGTGGATTCGGCGTGCGAACAAGTGGTTCGTGGATTCGGAATCGTTGGCTCGTGGTTCGGGTCGGCGTCTGTGGAATTCGGCTAACTTGAAAGCTCGTGGATTCGAAGTTGCGAGGCGTTTCGTGGGACTCTGATACTGTGGGCGTGAGAAAACCGGAGGGTTATGCCGGAAGATTCATAGAAGGCTTAAGAGAGCGTTGAGTCGTGGGAGGTCGGTTTAATACCTTGTAATTTTTTCTCTTAGTGTTATTTTTTTTGCGTGTTGGTCCCGGTTGGCGTTTTTCCAAGAATTGGAGTTTTCACGTAAATCTTCGCGATGATGCTTTATTTTTCGCATTATTTTATTGGATCTGGATTTGTGTTTTTGGCCCGTACACCTATATAGCCCCCTCTAAGTGATAGACTACAATCTAGATAATCTTGTGGGGGCTGCGCTCAACAAAAATTTCAATTAGCGTATGCAGAGAAGGATTAGATATATGATATACAATGGCGAAGCGGTAACATTAATCGACCACACTATTCGTGGAAATTATGGCTATTGAAAAGTTCATGCATGAGAGCTTTTCCTAATCGCAATGATGAGCGGCGGTATGGAAGAGCTATTGAATTCGGTATGGAAAGCATCCTACGAGGTTGTCGATGGTGCCGTTCTCTAAACGACGAACAAGTGGACAAAAGATGAAAGCGATCATCTTCGTTAAACAGTAAAGAATTAATGCCTTTATTCACTTTATCGCAACTGGAAGTTTACTTCGGGTTTCGGCATTGCGCGAAACGGCCAAGAAATTGGATACTCTAACAAATACAATGAGGGTACGTAGTTTAGTAAAAAATTCAAAAGCTCCAAATGTTGACTAGTCATTTGGATTCTATTCGTATGGAGGAGCATGATCTTTTACGATTACTACACTAGGCTTAAGATATCATTAATACATGTGCTAATTAAGGAGAGAAAATCCGATTCTGAACTAAAGTTGTTCGTAAAATTTTTCGAAACTTTCCGGCGTTTTCGGGCTAAAGTTAGCCGCGAATCGAAACGGTCAACATCCGGACGAGTATGAAAGTCGAGGATTAGTAGGTGCTTAACAACTTACGAAATGACCTTTCTACCTAATCAATCTCTTCCAAGTCTCTTCTAAAAGCACAGAGGTGTTGCCATTGAAATCTAAAAGAGAAGGATTGAAGACTCGAGTTCCGACGATGATTTATCATTGCGATTTTGAACAACATTGCGACTTCTTACGAAGAAGTTTCGTGCGAATTTC
>NC_033632.1:9523076-9653688 GCF_001540865.1 Ananas comosus | reverse complement strand
GGGGGGGTGAATAGGTGAACGGCCAAAAACCACAAATCTTCGACGCAATAAAAATAAATGCGAAAAATAACAAGCACACCGAAGATTTACGTGGAAAACTCCAACTTGAGAAAAACCCACCGGATCCAACATCAAAAAATAATTCACTAGAAAAAATTACAAGGTGATTCCCGACTCCACGGACCTCAACTCTCTTAACCCCATAATCTTCGGCATAATTACCTCCTGGTTGTCCCCAGCCCTCACTTCGAATCACCGAACGAGCCTCCACTTCGAATCCACCGAGCTTCACATCACGCCGAAATCCAGCGACGCCACTCGAAATTCCACAAGCCAACGATCCGAAACACGAACCGCCTTTGTTCACGCACCGAGAATCCACGTACGCGTTTCATGAAAAGCATCATGTTATGGTGTCCTTCGCTTAGGAGTTATCGTAGAAAACCAAAGGAAGAAAACTCAAAGCGAAAACTGAGATTCAAATCGACATATAGCGAGTAATGCGAAACGTTATTCTGCGATTTTGATCTAAAAGAGGTATATTTGTAGAAAATAGTTTAGAATAAAATACTTAGCCTCTGAGTTTTCTCAAATATGTATTTTATCAAGCTTAATCAGTTAGAGAACCCCTATAGCTATGTTGATAGACTTTTAGGAATCAAAAAACGGAGTAGGATTTAAAAGTTTCTTTCCAAATCAAGCACTATTGTACCTTGGAACAAGGAAAGCTGTCCAGGTACAGTATGACGTAAGATTTTCTGCGAAGCTTCTAGTACCCTGAACCAGCGGCGCTGTTTCGGAACTAGGGCTTGTACGTACAGCGCGTGATGTTTGTACGAAACAAACCATCAAACTTTCTGCGAAACGCGATGTCATGTTACCCTTGGACAGAAAACCCTCTGTACCGGTTACAACAATGCAACTTTTTGCTGAAATGAATTGTTCGAATTTACAAAGCTCTCAGTAAACTTTCTAATCAATTACACATTGAAAATATGATTCCTAAGATCTTAAATAAGTATGAATTCACCATAAACATAGATTTAAAGACTTACCTTCGGCATCGTGATTCAAGTTTTGTCGGTGTTTGCGTCCGTTTCCGATTCATTTTTTCGAATCTTGGATTCTTCGAATCTTCAATACTCCGCCCGGACTTTTTCAAGACTGCGACTCGCCTCACGAAACTTTGACAACACATAGGACCTAACAATCTCCCCTTTGGCATTTCTTGACAAAACACAACACAAACTCACAATTTACCATGTAAAGAAAACGAAGTTCATTGTCCATCACCAAAACATTGAACCTCTCGCGTGTAATCCAAATAAATTTGAAACTCAAAATACATTTCAAAACTCCTAAAACAGACTCTATGGACTTGACGCAACTAGGATCTTGTAAGTCTTGAAATCCTGCAAAACAATCCACTCAAAATGATTAGCATTATTAGCCTGTCAATATTTATACCTTCTCTGTCTTGTTCACATCTCCCCTTTTGTCTTGAAACTCATCCTCGTTTAGTTCAATGCCTGTTCAATACTATGCTCTCCTCTTCATCTACGGCTCATCTCCCCTTTTGTCAAAATTGCCAAAAAAAAGCAAAATAGAAGCAGAAACATACTAGAAAAATATACAGCGTAGTTAAGTCATAGTTACAGGCCTAAAAGAAAAAAACAAGCAGAGCTAAAACTAAAACAATCATCCTAAACAGCAAATGCCAGTGAAAGAGAAAGGACATAAGCTCGACGTAAGAAATACTCCCGTGTCCTCGTTTCATATCTCATCATCTCCGCACCAGCTCCAGAACCCCGAGCCTTAGAACATAAACTAGACGTTGGAATGGAGGGCAATGTCGTGTGAGATGATCCGTGATTACGAGCAGAAGATGGATTATGGCCCAAATATCTATCATGTCGACACCCCATCTTAGTCCATCAATCTTTTGATACTTAATTCAAACTTCTGATGCTGACTCAACTTTTCTCTCAATATTGTTCACATCTTTTCTTTAAATTCGCAATAATCCTCCTTAACTGATTCCAATGTCGTCCGTCCCCCCGAACTAGATGAAGTATCATAACTCCCTGGATGTAAGGCCGGAGAGAGCAGAGCTAGAAGCATGAATCTCGGTGTTGTAGGTGCTGGGCTAGATGCTTCAGAGATGGCCCTTTGGTCTGATGGAATGACTGAGAGTGCTAACAGCTTAGCCACAAGTCACTGAGTAACAGGCCAAGCCAAACATCTATTTGTCACAAGTGATTATCTACTCCATTTGCTTGAAGACATTCTCATAAACATAAACAGGGACATGGAAGTAGATCCCGTCGAGTGCGCACCGCTAGAATTTAGCGTGTCTCATCCTTGCCAGACAAAATGTGAATGTATAGTTCAATCCATTTGAGTCCTCTCAGGAATTGACGCAGTAGATATAGCAACACTAATCTTTCCCAAACGATCCTCTTTGTGCCAATAGTGTGGATTGAATATTATAACTCATAACACAAGGATTGCAACGTGATACTATATCATAATTATTCTTGATTCCAATGTAACATAGTCATGTAAACAACACCGGGCTTTGCATATAGCATCCAAGAATGTATACCCATGAGTTACGCTTGGAAATCCTCTACGTATAGAGAAAGACTGTAGTGTTTCACATGACATTCACCGAAGATCTCCTCCAATATCATAGGGGTTAAGCTGAGACATTCTTCTTTCGCACAATAGTCTCTCAAAAATAAAAGTGCCTTTTCATCATCTTCAGCAAGTATCTTTCATTCATATAGAACTCCCGAATGAGTTCTAACAAGAAAGGAGCCTTGCTGGGACCCGTCCAACTACTCATAGTGCACGCTAGCCGCAATGTAGTAGTACGACCAAAAATCAGGACAATCCACGAACCAGGTTATTAAATTCACAAAGCGGTCAAGTATGATGACTTCGACGGCACACAACCTTTTTTTTCTTTTTTTTTTTTTTTTTTTTTTTTTATTTTTTTTTTTTTTTTATTGCCGTGCTGGAGCGGACATCCGCAGCTTGTTTGTACTCCCTCACGGAGTACGAGAACCAACCGCGCATGAGTATGATTGGCCAGCATATTCCTTTGCCTTGGTCAAGATCGAGCAATAGGATTCTTCAGGTCTTCCGGAGGAGCTTCGCTCATAATCCGCGATCAGACCCGGACGCTTCTTTCAGTGTTAGGTCCTATGTGATTGCAAATTCAGTGTGGTCGAGTCGGAGTCTTGCAGAAGTCCGAGGCGGACGGCATTTAGAAGATCAAGAATCAAGACTCGTCGAGAATCAAATAAGGACGAAAAACACCGTTAAAACTTGAATCCCGATGCTTAGGTAACTTTAAATCTTGTTTAGGTGATTCCATACTGTATTTATGATCTTTAGAATATATTTTCTAAGTTGTAATTTGATTAGAACATTTTATAAGAGCATTGTTAAAACCGAAATAATCATTTTCAGGCGAAATTGCCTATTGTACGGTACAAGGCTTTTTCCTGTCCAGGTACAGCCATGCAGTGTTTGCGCAGAGTGTTTGAATGGATTGTTTCGGTAACCATCACGGGCTATACTGGTACAGTCCTTGTTTCGGAACAAAAAGCCAGTTCGTCTCAGGAAGAAGCTTAGCCAGAAAAATCTCTCCAGTCATGTGTACCCTGACACTTTCCTTGTTCCTGTAACAGGATGCTGATTTTGGAAAAAGAAATTTCTAATTCTTACTCCGTTTTGATTCTATAAGTTATAAATAAGTATTGGGTTCTCTAACTATTAAGTATCTATAAGAATCAACTTTTGAAAACCCTAGAGGCTTCGATTCATTCTAAAGCAAACCTATTTTTACTAAAAATTAGCCTCTTTAGATCAATCAAATATTCGTTTCCGCATTCTTATATTGTCGATTTATCTCCGCTTTGCTTGGATGTTCTATTCTCTGGTTTCTACGATACTCCTAAGCGAAGGATCCCATTAATATATGCTTTCATAAACGCGATCGCTCGGGATTCGGCGTGCGAACAAGGTGGTTCGTGGATTCGCGAACGTTGTCTCGTGATCGAGAGTGGCGTCTGTGGATTTCGGCGTAACTTAAGTCGTGTTAGAATTGCGGAGGTGTTCGAAAGTGGAGCGTTCTGACTGAAGTGAGCGCGGAGACAAACCCGGAGGGTTCAGCCGCGAAGATTATAGAAGGCTTAATGAGAGCCTTGAGTCCTGGAGTCGTTCAATCACTTTAATTTTTTCTCTTAGTGTATATTTTTTTGGCCGTGGTTTGGTCCCGGTTGGCGTTTTCCCAAGAATTGGATTTTCCCTATTTATTGGACGTAACATCTCGGTCGATGCTTTATTTTCCGTCATTATTTTTATTGCATTCGAGATTTGTGGTTTTTGGCCCGTACACCTATCAAGCCCCTCTAAGTGAATAGAGATACAATTAGATAAATTCTGGCTCCTCAACAAACTTTCAATTGCTATGCAGAGAAGGATCTAGATATATTGATATAAATGGCGAAGCCTGTACATTAATCGACCACAACTCATTCGGATGCAGCAGAATTATGCCTATTAAAAGTTCGCATGGAGAGCTTTCCTAATGGCAACTTGATGACGGGGTATGAAAGCTATTGAATTCGGATGAAAATCCTACGAGGTTGATCGATGGTGCTAGTTCTCTAAACCACGAAACAAGTGGCAAAAATGAAAGACCGATCATTTCGTTTAACGTAAAGGAATTAATGCTTTATTCACGCTTTATCGCAACGGAAGTTTACTCGGTTTCGGCATGCGAAACGTGCCTTAAGAAAAATTTGAGGTACTCTACAATACATGAGGTACGCTAGTTTAAGTAAAAAATTCAAAAGCTCCAAATGTTGACATAGTCAATTTGATTCTATTCGTATGGAGGACATTGATTTTTACCGATTACTACACTAGGCTTCAAGTATATCATATACATGTGCTAAATTTAGGAGAGAAAATCTCGACTTTCTAAAGTTGTTCGTAAAATATTTTCAACTCTTCCGGAACGTTTCGGAACAAGAATAGATTGGACAAGGCTTCATCATCTAAGCGACAATCTTTGTCTAAATCATCTTCATCTTCAAAGTCTAAGGATAAAAACCGTGCAAAGTCTTCAAAGGAAAAGGATGTATGTGAAGGCGAGATCCAATGCTTCAAGTGCAAAGGCTACGGCCACATTGCGACGAATTGTCCTTCAAAGAAGACGTATAGACAAAAGGCTATGCAAGCAAAGACGTGGGATGATTCAACATCAAGTGAATCATCGTCAAGTGACGAAGAAAAGAATGATCAAATTGCCTTATTTACTAACACTTCTCGACCTTCGTCAAATGTTGTGTGTTTATCCTCTTTTGCTACTAATTCCAATATTTCTCTTTCTTCACATGATTCTTCGAGCAACAATGGCGAAAGTGAGGAGGAATCAAATGACGACGACATAGCGGAAGCGTACAATCAACTTCTCATTGAATCAAAGAAGATGGCTAAACTTAATAAGAAGTTGAGACGTCGTTTGTTGGAACTTGAGGAGGAAAACAACAACATGAAGACTTTGAATAAGGTTCTTGAGGAGGAAAGGGATTCAAGCTTGAAGAACAATTCGGACCTCCAAGAGAAGCTTAATGAAGCGGAATTAACGATCAAATCATACAAAGACAAGGTTGGATTTTTGGAGCAATAATTCAAGGAATCGCACACATCCAACGAGTCACTGACCAATCAAGTTCGTCAACTTCAATCCGACATTCAACGATTTTCTTCTGGATCAAAGAAACTAGATCATATGCTCGGATTGGGTCAAACGAACAAGCTTGGACTCGGATATGAACGGACATACGTTGAGAAGGATTCAATATCAACTTCTAAAGTCTCAACAACTTCGAAAGAAAAGGTGTGTCATAAATGTGGCAAGAAAGGACACATTAGAAAGAATTGCCCAAATAAGGAAAAGAAGAATCAATCGGCAATATCTAAACCTCAAATGGCATCATCTACAACTCGACTTCCCCCGCGGATTCAAAAGAAAAATCAAGTTAGTCGAGTACCTCAAAAGAACCGGATTTCTAATGCACAACGCCAAGTTCATGCAAAACAGGTGCATAAGCCTCAACGACAAATTCAACCGAAGCCTCAACCGAAGAAACCACCAACGGTTGATCAAAAATCTAAACAAACGGCACCAAACGATGACAAGCCGAGAAAACCAAAGATCCGACAAGTTTGGATCCGGAAAGGTGATATCTTTCCTTGCTCCTCGTCTTAGTCATTTTGATCTTTAGTGTAATGCTTTGATTGGTGCTTGTTGCATATTTTTATTCATTGCATTACATGTTTGAATGATGTTTGGTGCATTGAATTTTTGTTTCGAGGAAAGGTGTTTAGGAATTCAAAATTTTCGAGAAAAGAGATAATTGAGATCCATGATTTTGGAGAGAGAAATTTTTTTTTTAAAAAAAAGGGGTGTTTGAACGTTGTTTATTTTCACAATGATAATTAAGTTAAATTCATATTAATTATCGGTTTTACTCCACTTTTTATTATTTTGACGATAAATTAATATATGATTTCTTAATGCATAAATTCATCAAAATTTTGAAATCAAATTTGATTTCTTGGTGATTGATTCATCTTGGTTGTGAGTGTTGGATATGATGAATGGATATTCTCTAATTGACTAAAATTCGTCAAAATTATTTTCAACTGTGAGATTGTCTAATTTAGGGGGAGTTTGAAACTGTTTTGAAATAAAAAAAAGGGAGAAAAAGAAACTCCTATGTTTAAAAGATGTGAAAAGAGTTACATCCTAAAAGGAGTGTGAAAACTACCACCACATGTAGGAAAGAGCTACCACTCCGGTCGTCCGGCAAGTGTGTGAAGCTACCACATGGAAATTAATTGAAAAGCCGAAAAGGTTGAAAAAGTTTATAAATATTAAAATTTTCGGAGTTATAAGGTGGTAAGTTGAAAAAGATGCTCAAAGAGCCACCCCCGGTGCCATATTAGTTAAATCTCTATTTTCAATGTGTTGCGACAAATTGGTGTCAATTTTGTTGAATTTCTAAAAATCATTTTTCATCAACTTACATCTTGATGGTTTTGAATCATTAAATTATTTTTGATATTGAAATTTTGATATTTCGATGTGTTTTGAAATTTTATAATATCTTATTTTCATTATAATAATTTTTGGAGTAAAAGCCTTAATTATATGAATTTAATTTAAATGTGATGGATTTTTAAAGCATATTTTTGAAAAAAAAATTTCACATTTTGGTTCTTATACCGGTACAAGAACCCGTGTTCCGGTACAAGGTCTGCGGCCGAGCGGCTTATAATCGGGTATAACGCTTCGATCTCTCTCAAATCTCAGTCTTTTTCGAAAATCTCTTTTCCTGAGAGCTCCAGCGACTCTTCTTCAACCATTCTACACGTTCTCCCCTTGGATTTGTAAGTTTTTAGCATCAAATTTGTGAGTTTTATCCCGGTTTTGCTATTTTCACTGTTTTTGCGGGATAAGGGTTTGATCTCTGTTCTAATCCGTTTTTGATGCAATTTTTTGCTATAGATCAGTGTCTTAGGCTATTATCTTGCTTGTAGATCACTTGAACAACATCAAAACAAGTTATTTTTCGTTGATCTAAAATTTATGTTCTAATATGCATGTAATTTCGAGATTTTTCAAAAAGTTCAATTTTTGCTGAAATTTTTTGCATGATCTGGTTAGAAATAGCATTTGTATGCATTCTAATGTTATTAGAAATTTTTTCGCTATTTTTACAGATTTTTTCAAAAAATTTTGTTCATGTATGCAATTTTTTTTGATATAGGAAAATGGCGTTTTTGCTCGTATTGGTGTTGTTGGTGTTAATGGCTGGGAGACGGAGCCGTGGTAGTGGTAGAGATCGTCATGGGGTTTCTAAAAGGACACGCACAACTGAAGAAGCGTCCGGGTCTGATCCGGATTATCAGGCGAGCTCCCGGAAGAATCTGAAGAACCTATTGCTCGCCTTGACAAAGGCAAAGGAATAGCTGGCGAATCATCTCATGGTGGTGGTTCGCGTACTCGTGAGGGACGTACAAAACAAGCTGTGGATGTCCCTCCAGAACGGCGAAGGTTGTTTGCATCGAAGTCGTGCATAGCTGAACGCTTTGTGAACTTCAATGATCTGATTCGGGATGTTCCTGATTTTGGACGACTACTACAGCGCGCACCTATTGAGCCAGTTGGACGGATTCCTGCAAAGGCTTCTTTCTGTGTAGAACTCATTCGGGAGTTCTATATGAATGGTAAAGTACTTGCTTAAGATGATGAAACAGGCACTTTTATTTTCGAGACTGTTGTGCGTCAGAGGAGATTTCCAGTTACTCCCTATGATATTGGAGAGATTTTGGGAATGCATGTGGACACTACAGGTCTTCTCTATACGTCAGGAGGATTCCAAGCATCAACTCACATGAATATCATTCTTGGAGCTATATGCAAAGCCGGTGTTTACATGACTCATGGTTACATTGATTCCAAGAATTTATTACCTGAGTATCACTTGCTATCCTTGGTTATGAGCTATAATGTTCAACAAACTATCGGCACAAAGAGGATCCGCTGGGAGAGATTAGTGTTGCTATATCTACTGGGTCATCCAGAGCAGGCTCATGGATTGAACATCAACATTCCATTTCTGATCTGGCAAAGGATGATACACGTGATTCAGGGTGCCACTCGACGGGATCTACTTCCTTTCCCTGTTCTGATTACGAGGATTCTTCAAGCAAATGGAGTAGATACATCCTGTGACAAATATGATGTTGGCCTTGGGCCTATTGACTCAGTGACTTGGGCTAAGTCTGTTAGCACTCTCAAGTCATTCCATCAGACCAAAGGGGCACCTCCTGAAGCATCTAGCCCAGCGCCTCCACCGAGAGCAGCTTCTAGCTCTGCTCCTCCGCCTACATCTCGAGGGAGTTATGATACTTCATCTAGTTCGGGGGGAGCGACGACGTTGGAATCAGTTAAGGATGATTTGCGAAAATTAAAGAAGAAGGTGAACAACATTGGAACAAAAGTTGAGTCCGGCATCAAAAAGTTTGAGTTAAGTATCAAAAGATTGATGGATAAGATGGGGTGTCGACATGATGATATTTGGGAACCTACTCCATCTCTGCCTCGTATCAGCGGTCATCTTCACGACATCCTCTCATTCCACCGTCTTGTGATGCTCCTGAGGCTGGAGGTTCTAGCGCTGGTGCTGGAGATGATGATGATGATGATGAGGACACGGAGTGATTTTTTCGTCGAACTTAGTCTCTTTCTTTCACTGCATTTGCTGTTTCGGATGATGTTTTAGATTTGCTTGCTTATCTTTCTGTAGTATGTTTTTACTTTTGTTTTAGGCCTGTAACTATGACTAGACTACTATCATATTTTTCTAGCGTGTTTTCTCTTTCTATTTGCTTTCTTTTGGCAATTTTTGACAAAAAGGGGAAGAGTGTAGATGAAGGGGGAGAGCATGGATGAACAGGCATTGAACTGAAGCAGAGGATGATAAGTTCAAGAACAAAGGGGGAGATGTGAACAAAGGGGGAGAATGTATAAGAATTTAGTGCTAATCATTTTTGAATGAATTATTTTGTAGGAAGTCAAGACTTCAAGACTCCTAGTTGAGTTTCAATTTGTATTTGGCCTACACGCGAGGAGTTCAATGTTTTGGTGATGACAATTGAACTTCATTTTCTTTTTGCAATGTAATTATTGAGTTTGTGTGTGTTTTGTCACGAAATTGCCAAAGGGGGAGATTGTTAGGTCCTATGTGTTGGCAAGTTTCGTGGGTCTAGTCGGAGTCTTGAAGAAGTCCGGAGCGGCGTATTGAAGATCGAAGAATCCAAGACTTCGAAGATAGAAGGAACAAAACAGTAAACTTGAATCACTGAATGCTTAGGTAAGCCTTTAATTCTTGTTATGGGATTCATACTTATTTATAGATTTAGAATCATTTTTTCAAGTTGTAATTGATTAGAAAGTTTCTAAGAGCTTGTAAAACCGAAATAATACATTTTTAACGAAAATTGAATTGTTGTACGGTACGGAGTTTTCTGTCAGCGGTAACGCCATCAGTGTTTGCGCAGAGTGTTTGATGGTTGTTCCGGTACAATCATGGCTGTACGGTACAAGCCTGTTCCGGAACAAAAGCAGTCTGTCCAGCGGTACAGAAGTTGCCAGAAAAATCTTTCGTCATGTTGTACCCTGGACACCTTTCCTTGTTCGGTCAGAGGTGCTGATTTTGGAAAGAAACTTTTAATTTTACGTTTTGATTCTAAAGTCTATAAATAAGCTATAGGGTTCTCTAACTGATTTAGTATCATAAGAATACATGTTTGAAGAACCTAGAAGGCTCGGATTTCATTCTAAACCTATTTTCTACAAATTAGGCCTCTTTTAGATCAAATCGAGATAGTTGTTTGCATTCTCTATATGTCGATTTGATCTCGCGTTTGCTTGGAGTTTTATTCTTGGTTTCTACGATACTCCTAAGCGAAGGACCACCATAATCATGATGCTCTTCATGCGGCGCCGTGGATTCGGGCGTGAACAAAGGTGTTATCCGTGGATTCGGATCGTTGGCTCGTGGATTCGAGTGGCGTCGTGGATTCGGCGTAATTGAAGCTTCGTGGATTCGAAGTGGAGGCGTTCGTGGACTCGAACGTGAGGGCGTGGACAACCCGGAGGGTAGCGCGAAGATTCATAGGAGGTTTAGAGAGGTTGAGTCCGTGGAGTCGGTAATCACCTTGTAATTTTTTCTCTTAGTGAATTATTTTTTTCGCGTGTTGGTCCCGTGGGTTTTTCTCCAAGTTGGAGTTTTTCCACGTAAATCTCGGTGTGCTTTTTATTTTTCGCATTTATTTTTATTGCATCGAGATTTGTGGTTTTTGGCAGGTACACCTATTCACCCCCCTCTAGGTGATAGATACAATCTAGATAGATCCTTGGGCTTCTCAAAACTTTCATTCAGTTGTGCGTGTCCTTTTAGAAACCCCATGACGACCTCTACCACCACCACGGCTCCGTCTCCCAGCCATTAGCACCAACAACACCAATACGAACAAAAACGCCATTTTTCTATATCAAAAAATTGCATATATGAACAAAATTAAAAAAAAAAAAACTGTAAAAATAGCGAAAAAATTTCTAATAACATTAGAATGCATACAAATGCTATTTCTAACCAGATCATGCAAAAAATTTCAGCAAAAATCGAACTTTTTGAAAAATCCCGAAATTATATGCATATTAGAACATAAATTTTAGATCAGCGAAAAATAACTTATTTTGATGTTGTTCAAGTGATCTACAATATAATAGCCTAAGACACTGATCTATAGCAAAAAATTGCATCAAAAACGGATTAGAACAGAGATCAAACCCTTATCCCGCAAAAACAGTGAAAATATCAAAACCGGGATAAAACTCACAAATTTGATGCTGAAAACTTACAAATCCAAGAAGAAAACGTGTAGAACGGTTGAAGAAGAGTCGTTGGAGCTCTCAGGAACAAAATTTTTTGAGAAAGGTTGAAATTTGAGAGAGATCGAAGCGTTATACCCGGTTATATTCCGCTCAGCCGCAGTCCTTGTACCGGAACACGGTTTCTTGTACCGGTACAAGGACCAAAATGTGAAATTTTTTTTTTTTCGAAAAATATCCTTTAAAAACCCATCAAATTTAAATTAAATTCATATAATTAAGGCTTTTACTCCAAAAATCATTATAATGAAACTAAGATATTATAAAATTTCCAAACACATCGAAACATCAAAATTTCAATATCAAAAATAATTTAATGATTCAAAACCATCAAGATGTAAGTTGATGAAAAATGATTTTTAGAAATTCAACAAAATTGACACCAATTTGTTGCAACACATTCAAAATAGAGATTTAACTAATATGGCACCGGGGGTGGCTCTTTGAGCATCTTTTCAACTTACCACCTTATAACTCCGAAAATTTTAATATTTATAAACTTTTTCCAACCTTTTCGGCTTTTCAATTAATCTCCATGTGGTAGCTTCACACACTTACCGGACGACCGCGGTGGTAGCTCTTTCCTACATGTGGTGGTGGTTTTCACACTCCTTTTAGGATGTAACTCTTTCCACATCTTTTAAACATAGGAGTTTATTTTTTTCTTTTTTTTCTTTTTTTTTTTTAAACAATTTCAAACTCCCCCTAAATTAGACAATCTCACAATTGAAAATAATTTTGACGAATTTTAGTCAATTAGAGAGTATCCATTCATCATATCCAACACTCACAACCAAGATGAATTAATCACCAAGAGATCAAATTTGATTTCAAAATTTTGATGAATTTATGCATTAAGAAATTATATATTAATTTATCGTCAAAATAATAAAAAGTGGAGTAAAACCGATAATTAATATGAATTTAACTTAATATGATTGTGAAGTTTAAACACCGTTTAAACAACTTTGAAAAAAAATTTCTCTCTCCAAAATCATGGATCTCAATCATCTCTTTTCTCGAAAATTTTGAATTTCTAAACACCTTTCCTCAAAATGATTTATAAATAAACAAAAATTCAATGCATCAAAAATCATTCAAACATGTAATGCAATGAATAAAATTATGCAACAAGCACCAATCAAAGCATTACACTAAAGGTAAAAAATGACTAAGACGAGGAGCAAGGAAAGATATCACCTTTCCGGATCCAAACTTGTCGGATCTTTGGTTTTCTTGGCTTGTCGACGTTTGGTGCCGTTTGTTTAGATTTATGATCGACCGTTGGTGGTTTCTTCGGTTGAGGCTTTGGTTGAATTTGTCGTTGAGGCTTATGCACCCGGTTTGCATGAACTTGGCGTTGTGCATTAGAAATCCGGTTCTTTTGAGGTACTCGACTAACTTGATTTTTCTTTTGATTCCGCGGGGAAAGTCGAGTTGTAGATGAAGCCGTTTGAGGTTTAGACATTGCCGATTGATTCTTCTTTTCCTTATTTGGGCAATTCCTTTTAATGTGTCCTTTCTTGCCACATTTATGACACACTTTCTCTTTCGAAGTTGTTGAGACTTTAGAAGTTGATATTGAATCCTTCTCAACGTATGTGCGTTCATATCCGAGTCCAAGCTTGTTCATTTGACCCAATCCGAGCATATGATCTAGTTTCTTTGATCCGGAAGAAAATCGTTGAATGTCGGATTGAAGTTGACGAACTTGATTGGTCAAAGACTTGTTGGATGTGTGCGATTCCTCGAATTGTTGCTCCAAAAATTCAACCTTGTCTTTATATGATTTGATCGTTAATTCCGCTTCATTAAGCTTCTCTTGAAGGTCCGAAATATTCTTCAAGCTTGAATCCCTTTCCTCCTCAAGAGCCTTATTCAATGTCTTCACGTTGTTGTTTTCCTCCTCAAGTTCCAACAAACGACGTCTCAACTTCTTATTGAGTTTAGCCATTTTCTTTGAGTCAATGAGAAGTTGATTGTACGCTTCCGCTATGTCGTCGTCGTTTGATTCCTCCTCACTTTCGCCATTGTTGCTCAAAGAGTCATGCGAAGAAAGAGAAGTATTGGAATTAGTAGCAATAGAGGATAAACACACAACATTAGACGAAGGCAAGGTAGATTTAGCAAATAAAGCAAGATTTCCATTTTTTTCTTCGTCACTTGAACTTGAATCACTTGAAGTTGTATCATCCCACGTCTTTGCTTGCAAAGCCTTTTGCTTATAAGCCTTCTTTGAAGGACAATCCGTCGCGATGTGGCCGTAGCCTTTGCATTTGTAGCTGTAATGCACTGAACTTCGGCAACTGTGAATTTGAGGGTTGGAATAGTGAAGGGAACTCTTCTTCAACCGTTGAAGGATTGTTAAGAGGCTTCTGCAAATTACCGGGGCAAACAGATAGCTGGAAATGGAAAAGTGCATCGCAAATGCTTGACTCAAATGCAATGCTCTGAATTGGGTCAATTGCGAAGTTCGAGTAAGGAGAATGACATTCGGAACCTTCTTACATGTTCTAAAGGGTTTAAAGATGTTTATGAATGAGTTTGAGAGTGATCGGGATGTGGGAAGCGAGAATGTGCATTGCTCCTGCGAAATTGGCCATTTTGTATTGGTGTACCGGTACATGCATGATGCTGTACCGGTACAGCAAGCAGCAGAGGCAGTAGTTGCGTGGCAGCAGGGAGTTTTTGGTCTTTTCACCTCATACCCATCCTTATCTCCCCCAGCACGACTTCTGGAGCTAGAGGGATGAGGCTAGAGCTCAGAGGAAGGGTTTTGCACCTTCCTCATTTTCTCTCTCTAGGGTTTCTCTCTCCTCAAGTAGAAATCGCCTATTCGAGCTTCTTTCGCGCCGCGCTCGACACTCGCTGATGTGAAGACTCAAGAGAAGCATTTGGCACATGGGGAGAAGACTTCTTATTGAATTTCTGTGGTCCTATCACCAAGTGAAAGCTGAATTGCAGCTTTATAAAGGTAATTAGCTCAACTTTTCTTTAGTTTGCGGTTTAGTGTCGGATTTTGACGCGTTATGGTATCGTTGCTTCCAGCTGAATGAGAAGGGATTTTCAGCAGCTAGAGATGAGTTATTTAGCTGTGATGCACCCACTTTAGCTCAGGGAAATGTTGTTTTGAAGCTTGATAAAGGTAATTAGTGATTTTGAATCAATTTCGGAACTATACGCGGGTTAGTTGTGTAAACTGACGCAGTTTAGAATTATTTCTTCGCAGCAGATTTCCAAACCACTTTGAACTAAATTGGTGACCTCGAGAATTGGTTTGGAAGGTGTTTAAGCCAGGGGTAAGTAGAAATTTCCGTTAGAAACGGATTTCGCAAGTTTCCGGCTATATTAACTAGTATACGCGGATTTTAATACCGTCTCGGCGCTATTTGCAGCGAGAGTGCAACCGACCTTTGGATTATCTTTGGTTGACATTGGAGAGCCTTTCTAGGTTGAACTTGAGGTACTAACTCGAACCAAAATAGGGATTTAAGTTAATATATTGTACTAAGTGAAAATTATGCCGATTTCGGACATTTTGATCCTAATTGCAATGCGGTTTTGATACTTGATTTCAGCAGGTTCGAGAACCAATTGAGCTGAGTTTCGGGACTCCTTTTTAGCTAAATTGAGCTTCATAATAGGTGGGTCGGACCTTCCCGAAAAGGGTGAATTCCCTCTATGCCATCTTGGACATATGGAATCGGAATCGTTACATAATTATATGCATTTAAATTGTTTGATTGAATCTTGGGCATGTTTCATCATGCATTTCATATTGGATCTAATGGAAACTTCTTTATAGTTGGAATGATCTTATTTGGTTCTAGTAGACAACAAGGAACTTATGCAAGTTTACATGTAGTATGCATAGGATTGGAACTAGTAGTTCATAGAAGAGCTATGATATAAGTAAATGGAAACATATATGAGTGTCTTCGATGATGTTTATATACTCATTCCCTTTGTTGGTACTGTTTTCTTATTTCATGATGTTACAACTAGTAGAACCTTTGAAATTGAGAAGAATCTAGTTAAAAATCCGAAATTGAGCCTACATTGAATACCTCGAAGGACTTGTATGTGAATCTGGTGAGAAACGTTTCATAGAAGGTTGCATCTATTTATTTTACACTATTGATTCTCCTTTACTTTCATGTTATGGTATTGCTCTAGTTGAATACCTAGATATTGGCATGATGATATAACTTGAATGTTATTCTGTTATAAGTATCTAGGTTATTGTTAATTTTTGTTTACCAAGTAGTAAAGGATGATGTTGGACTATAGGCTATGTGCCATGAGTCATTGAACATAACTGTAGTAAACCACTTTCCTTATATGTAAGGAGTAGTGAGAGGACTATAAGTGAGTATACAATGTAGCTTGATAGACGCGCTAGTGTGAGGCAAAGCTTAAACTTATTAAGTTGTATTGGCTCTTGGTAGAGTTGAGCAACAGGTTATTGAGGGTGACTTATGATTGGGTACTACAGTGTTGACCTTGGGTCGAATTGAGATTCCATGTCAGAGACATGATGCCGTTGGACTATTTGTACCATGGATTACAGCTTGCATGCCATTACGCTCTTTCGTACACGCTTGCGGGGGTCGCGCCCCCCCAAGCCCAGCACTCCGGAACGTTTTGCTCTGATTACCTGATTAGAATTGAATTCTTGTTCTATATTGATTGTAGACGCCTGGTGTATACTTGAGTTGTGGTGTACACGGCGGGTCTGTACACGCGACTGGTAAGCTTCCGCTGAAATCCAGGGCGTGACAGTAGCATCGGATCTCGCCTTCAAATTCTTCCTTTTCTTTTGAAGCCTTTGCACGCTTCTTCTCTTTAGATATAGAAGATTTAGAAAAAGATTGTCGCTTAGATGATGAAGCCTTGTCCGAGTTGTTCTTCTTTCGAAAATTCTGACGAAACTTCTTCGTTAGAAGTGCAAGTTTATGTTTGAATTCGGCAAGAGAAACATCTCCGTCGAAATCCGAGTCTCCGTCTTCCTCTTTTGTCGATTTCAACGCAACCCCTGTACTTTTAGAGAAAGACTTGGAAGAAGATGGATTAGTAGGAAAAGTCATCTCATACGTTTGTAAAGCGCCTACTAATTTTTTGACTTTCATCTCGTCCGGATGCTTAACCGTTTCGATCGCGGCAACCTTTGCCCGAAAGCATTCCGGAAAAGTTTGAAGAATTTTTCTAATAACCTTTGAATCCGGGATTTTCTCTCCCAAGTTAGCACATGTATTCACAACGTCTTGTAGACGCGTATAGTACTCGGTAAAGGTCTCATTTTCGTCTATAGAAATTGAATCAAACTTGCTAGTTAGCATTTGCAATTTTTGGACCTTTACTAAGCTTGTTCCTTCATGCGTAACTTGTAGAGTATCCTAAATTTCCTTTGCCGTTTCGCATGCCGAAACCCGAGGAAACTCCGTTTGCGATAAAGCGTTGAATAAAGCATTAATTCCTTTACCGTTAAACGAAGATGACTCGTTTTCATCTTTTGTCCACTTGTTCCGTGGTTTAGGAATGGTAGCGTTATTGACAACTTCGGTAGGGTGCTCCCAACCAAATTCAATAGCTTTCCAAACACGCTCATCGATTGCAATTAGAAAAGCTCTCATGCGAACTTTCCAATCGGTATAATTCGTGCCATCGAAGAGTGGAGATCGATTAACGTTACCGCCTTCGGCCATTAGAAAATAATTTATCTAGATCCTGCTCTGATACCAATTGAAAGTTTTGAGGAGCCCAAGTATCTACCTAGATTGTATCTATCACCTAGAGGGGGGGTGAATAGGTGAATGGCCAAAAACCACAAATCTCGATGCAATAAAAATAAATGCGGAAAATAAAAAGCACACCGAGATTTACGTGAGAAAACTCCAACTTGGAGAAAAACCCACGGGACCAACACGCGAAAAAATAATTCACTAAGAGAAAAGATTACAAGGTGATTACCGATTCCACGGACTCAACCTCTCTTAACCTCCTATGAATCTTCGCGCTACCCTCCGGGTTGTCCACGCCCTCACGTTCGAATCCACGAACGCCTCCACTTCGAATCCACGAAGCTTCAATCACGCCGAATCCACGACGCCACTCGAATCCACAAGCCAACGATCCGAATCAACGAACCGCCTTTGTTCACGCCGAATCCACGACGCCGTTCATGAAGAGCATCATGATTATGGTGATCCTTCGCTTAGGAGTATCGTAGAAAACCAAGGAAGAAAACTCCAAGCGAAAACTAGATCAAATCGACATATAGCGAATGCGAAACGTTATCTCGATTTGATCTAAAGAGGCTAATTTGTAGAAAATAGGTTTAGAACAAAATACTAGCCTCTAGGGTTTCTCAAACATGTAATCTTATCAAGCTTAATCAGTTAGAGAACCTCTATAGCTTATTTATAGACTTTAGAATCAAAACGAAGTAGGATTAGAAAGTTTCTTTCCAAAATCAGAACCTTGTACCGGAACAAGGAAAGTTGTCTAGGGTACAGCATGACGGAAGATTTTTCTGCGAAGCTTCTGTACCCTGAACAGGCTGCAGCTTGTTCCGGAACAGGGCTTGTACCGGTACAGCCGTGATGGTTGTACCGGAACAACCATCAAACTTTTCTGCGCAAACGCTGATGTCTGTACCCTGGACAGAAAACCCTTGTACCGGTACAACAATGCAATTTTTGCTGAAAATGCATTGTTTCGGATTTTACAAGCTCTTAGAAACTTTTTAATCAATTACAATATGAAAATATGATTCTAAGATCTATAAATAAGTATGAATCACCATAAACAAGATTTAAAGCTTACCTACGCATCGTGATTCAAGTTTTGCGTGTTTTGCGTCCTTTCTGATTCTTCGAAGTCTTGGATTCTTCGATCTTCAATACTCCGCTCCAGACTTCTTCAAGACTCCGACTCGACCCACGAAACTTGCCAACATATAGGACCTAACACTTCGGTAAAGCACAACCCACCTCACAATGCTTCCGATTGCTTGTAGACGCTTGCAATCAGACTCCCACGGCCAATGTCGCCCGGTTCGGTGTGTCCTCGAAATTGACAACTGAACGCTCGCCGATTTCCAATTTACGGTTGCCTGGGGCTCTCCTCTACCCTTCAATTAGAGAATTAGAAGATCAATTTGGTTCAAAACCTTAAAACCTCAAAACCCCCAATTCTAACCTTAGATTCTCATTTCCCCGAAAATATCCCAAATCCATGGAGAAATCTTGATTAAACTAGTTTAGAATCATCCAGGGATCTCTAGAATCACATTTCAAAGGATTTAATCCAAATCCTAAAATTTTAACCCAAAAATGAACCTCGAGTCGGAAGCACTCCGAGCCTCCAAGCATCCGAGAGCTCGATCCACCGTTCTCTACGCATTCCCGAGGTCGGTCTCCACCAATATCTCCAAGTTGGAGAAGGAGAAGAAGAGAGTGAGAGAGATGAGCTCCTCCCTCTCTCTCTCTGTGTGTATGTGAATGTGTGTTTTCTGCAGAGAAAGGGGAGAAGGGTCCCCGTATATAAGCCCCCAACTGAATTTACGAAATTACCCTTCAAAAATAGCATTCTGCAGGGCTGAGTACCGGTACTCGGGTTGGCGTACCGGTACTCGAGCATCCAGTACCGGTATTCGATTTTCGGTACCTCAGAATCCGAATGTTAGATTTTTAATTTTTCCACTGCGTACTGGTACTCACCTTCCAGTACCGGTACCTAGTACAAATCCAGTACAAGTACTCAGGTTTGATTCCTCAAAACCCGAGAGCTTATTTTCCAGCTTTTACATTGCGTACCTGTACTTGATCCTACGTACCGGTACCCAATACAAAATCCACAAATCTTGTTCCGGTACCCAAGCCTCGGTACCTCAAATACCCGAGAGCATGTTTTCCATCTTTTATATTGCATACTGGTACTCAAATCCCAGTACTGATACTCAATACAAAATCTACAACTTAGGTAGATTTCAGATTTTCGAGTCTATTTTCGCGTTTAGTTTGTGCCGAAAACACTCAAATGCTCTCCAAACCTTGTTGGAACTTATTTAATTAGCCTTTTAAGCTAATTCCTATCGAAACATTATAATTGTAGAAGTTTGGTATATTACAGCCAAGCTATTGGTGCTATTAGGTTTTTTGCCCTTGGGTGAAAAAATATACGGTTAGGATGATGTAGGCCCCTAGGGTTGAGTAAGTTATTGGTTGAATAGTATAATCTAACGGGTGAAAATAGTCAAAGGGTTAAATCTAACAGCGCCAAATGCTTGATGCTATTGATAGTATCCCAGCCGAACTCCTATAGTTTGATATATATGTACTTTATATGTTATATTTTATTTGTATTAGTCCATATATACACACTATTTTCGTTTGTGCTAATAGTATTTACATTTCTGCATCATTTATACTTAATTGGGATGATTTTATTTCCTCCAATATTCTTGCTATAATATTGATTACCCTATATAGAGTTTTTTTATTGTCAGCTGATCTTGCTATAGTGGAAGCCTTGCACACCCATAAGTTTTGAATTTAAATTAAATTTGATTTTATGGAGGCGCAGTGGTCTTGATTCTATTTGTGGGGTTTGGGTCATGACACCCAATGGCTAGTTTTTATATGTCACGCCTCGGGCTGCAGCGAAAGCCCGCCGGGCGGGTGCCCAGACCCGTCGTACACACCAAAACCATGATGTGCACAAAGCGTCTACAATAGTCAAGAAAAGCAATAGAAAAATCCATCCTAAACATGGTAATCAGAGCGAGATTATACAACAACTAGATACAAAATGTTGGAACTAAAACCTCAAGATTACAACAATTCTAATCAAGGGTACAATATGAAAACATAGGATCTCACAAAATGTACAATTACATCACAACACTAAGCGACTAGATATATTGTGGGTTCATCTATCACATATCGTGAGGCTCTAGCTAGTCGTTGCCTCCCTTGCCACGATCCCTAACCTTTCCCGCTGCGGAAGACTCTGAAACAAAAACAACCAATCAATGGGTGTGAGAACTATTAAACAATTTATAGTTTCCAGTGGGTAAGCAGCCGAGAGTGGTGAAATACAGCACTAGGTCAACTGAGGCATAGATATGATATAGAAAATATGAAAAGTAAATCTCAACTATATCATGCCTCTATATGAGATGTCATTTAGCATGTATGCGAATTCTACACTATCGCATGCACAAACACTTATATATGAATTCATATGTAACACACTGAACTTTAGCAAATTGCAAGGTTCCAGTGTTAGAATAGTGCTTGCGCTATTCTTAGTGATTTTGAAGGTCGTTGACTGAGTACCGACCGATTACTCGTGTTGTGAGAACGTGAGGCGGAGTACTTAGCACCAAAACCTTCAAACTGTAGGTTTTGTGGTGCTGAGTACCGATACCAGAGAGATGGTACCAGAACTCCCCTGTATAACCGAGAGAAGCTGCTCTCGAGTTTGAGCTGTTGGGTGGTCGGGTCCCAGTAGAGCATTGGCCGAGTACCGGTACGCCGTAGTGTGAAGGCTTGACCGAGACTCGGGTTGAGCAGAATTTTGTGCAGGGTACCGGTACTCTTCCCCGAGTACCGGTACGCAGTGCAGAAAACTGCTATTCGTGCAGGATGCAATTTCTGCTTGTTGGAGGGCTTATGGGGATATTGTTACAATGTGTTTATATACCCCTTCACCCCCTATTTGTTCCTCAATGGCTGAGGCTTGAGAGAGAGGATAGAGGTGAGTTCTTCCCCTTTTCTCTCTTGATTTTTCCTCTAAATCTCTTGGATTTTTTAGGATTGATCTCTTTTTTTTTCCTCTCCTCTATGGTTGCTTGCGTCTTGGAGCTTGGAGGTGATGAGAGGAGCTTGTGGATGGTTCAAACTTCAACCCTAGCACATGATGGCTCAAGTTGAAGCTTGTTTTGAGGTTAGAAACCTTCTCTTAAGCTCTATCTAAGAGATTTGTTTGAGTTTTGGGAGAAAACCTAGTTTTTGAAAAACTAGGGTTCATTTTGGGATTTTCTTATTATGAGCTTTTGGAATGGAATTGATGAGTGTATAATACTCTTATAGGTTGGATTTGAAGCTTCCTAGCCTCGATTTGGGCTTTGATCTGTTAAGTATTTTGTATTGGCAAGTTTCGTAAGTTGAGTCGGAGTCTTGAAGGATCGGTGCATATTGTCGAAGATCGAAGAATCCAAGATTTTGAAGAAATCAGAAATAACTCACGACATGAATCACGATGTTAAGGTAAGGTTTTAATTCATGTTATGGAGATTCATACTTAGCTATAGATGTTAGAATCATGAAAATCAAAGTTTAGTGGATTAGAAAGTGCTTCGGAACTTTGTGAAATCCTAAATAGTGCAAAATCTGGAAACTGCACTGTGTACCAGTACAGCATTGAAAGTGTACCAGTACTAAACTGGTTCCGGTACAGCATTGACCTTGTAACCAGTTTTCAGTATTTAAAAGTTTTCTGTTTCGTCCTTGTGTAACCGATAACAACTTATTTTAGTACCGGTACGCAGTGTAAAAATCTGAAAAGTTTCTAATCCGACTCTAATTGATTATAAAGGCTATAAATAAGGTATTAGGGTTCTCTAACTCATTGTACATCACGAAAATATATGTTTGAGAAACCCTAGAGGCTAGGATTTCGCTCAAAACCTATTTTCTACAAATTAGCCTCTTTTAAATCAATTCGAAGTATTGAAATTTCATATCTATATGTCGAATTGATCTAAACTTCGCTTGGTGATTGTTCTCTGGTTTTCATCAATACTCTAAGCGAAGAATCACTATAATCATGATGTTCTTTATGGACGGCGTCGTGGATTCGGCGTGATCGAAGGCGGTTCGTGAATTCGGATCGTGGGCTCGTGGATTCGAGTGGCGTTCGTGGATTCGGACGTGAGCGAGGCGTTCGTGGATTCGGACGTGAGGGCGTGGACAACCCGGAGGATTGCGCCAGATTCATAGGAGGTTAAGAGAGGTCGAGTCCGTGGAGTCGGTAATCACCTTGGGATTTGTAGTTTTTGGTCATTGCACCTGTCACGCCCCGGGATCGGCGGAGGCCCTCCCGGTAGCGCGCCCAGACCCGCCATATGTCAGCACATATAAGGCGTCTACAATAACAGCGAAAAATAAAACCAAAGAAATGATCTACAACTAGAGATATCAGAGTAAGAGTAAATCTATCATCTATAACAAAGTGATAGAAAAATATGCTAAACAATAAAAGTGAGTCATAAAGTTATACAATAACCATCTCCAAAAAAGGGTACACAAAAGGGTGGTCACTACACATGGATATAACTCTCAACCTCTCCAAAAAAAAAATAACAAGAGGTAGACCACCTATCAACGCGTCCCTAGATAGCAAGCTAGCTCGAGGCGATACCCTTTCCGCGGTCCCTAGCCTCTCCCGGCGTGGAAGGCTCTGAAATAAGACATAAAACAGAGGGCGTGAGAACTATAATTTATAGTTCCCAGTAGGCAGTTACTGACCTCAGCTCAATGCACCACTAGGCCCCAAAAGAAAAGGGTAAGTCCAAAAAGCAACAATAATAGTAAATAGATTGTATTTATGAAAGCATAAATAAAATGCTAAGCTACTATGTCGCGCATAAACATGATGTCCAAGTATTGTACATTTGCTTTATTAAAGTGAAGTATGTCCAATGCACAAAACAGTATGTCCCAACATGGCAACAAGTAAATATCATGATCCGTTCTATCAATGTATGACGATTATGATCTATCATGGCAACCAAGTATACTATGATGCAACAAGTAAACTGTCAAGTATACTACATGTCTCAGCACTATGCTATAAGCATGTCAAAATAATCCAACTACTAAGTCTATCTAGTAGTGATTGTCATTTTTCCGTTCAATGTCATTATTTCCAACATGTTCTAGGACCTACATAGTGTAGTTCAGCTTGTGCCACCTAAGTGTCGGTGTAGCTCCAGCATTTCCACTCTAGGAATGAGTCTATCCCTCCCGACCCCGTAGGTTTCTCGATACCGCACGAGCGAGCATAAGTCGCGTAGGCCAACTCCGGAGTGCCGGCTTGTAGGGAGCGACCCTCACAAGCATGTGCGAATGAGCACAAATGGCAAGCAAGCATAATCATCATCTCAAGTACCCAATCCTCATGCCTCTAACATGGTAATAGCCACTAACATCCAACGATCTAGTTCTATGTCTCAAGGTGAAGTTCCAACTTTATCACTATGCTTAGTGCCTCTTTATGACACTTAAGCATTTCTATAGGTCAAGCACACCACCTATTCAATATTCCATTAATGACCTTAACACTAGGTTCATACATGACCCGAGCTCGATGCCGCTTAATGACATTAGCCCAATTATTCTCAAGTAGTACAAGTCCCTAAGCCTCTTTATGGCTTACTAAGATCCTTTAAGTCTCAAGTAGGAATAGCTTTAAATGCATGAAAGTAATGCTCATTTTCACAATAGGAATTATGATTCCAAGTCTCAATAGGATGCCAATCATGTACAAGTTCCACATGCTAGTTCTCTACTACATAGAGGCCCGAAAATTTATTACACATAACATAGGCATGTTAAGCATCCTAAAATTCACAATAATTACATTTAACATGGAAATGCATGAATTTCTACTTTACGAAACATAAGACATAGGATATGATAATTTCTCATATGTTAGTCTAGGTCAAACCTACCGAACCGTCTCGAAACCCTTCGTAAGCTCCAACGAAGGTGTCCTCTAGCCTCTTAGTACCCTAGAGGCACAAGAACAAAGGTTAAACGAATCTTACGATCAACTACAAGCTCAAACATTAAACTACTAAGCAAAAGGGCCAAAATCTCACCAATAGTGTAGAAATCCCTTTCCAAATCTCAAATGGAAGCTAGATCCCTTCCAAAGCAACCTAAACCAAGGTTCTAATCTAATTAGATTAGCTCAAAAAGCCCTTAATCAAAAAGCCCCAAATAAACCCTAGATTTTCCATTCTAGGGTTCCATTTCCCAAAAACCATCAAAACTAGGTCTAGAGGAGAGAAATGGGCTACTAACCTCTAGAGAAGCTCCAATCCAAGTTCCAAAAGTGAAGATCTCCTCTTTAGCAAGCTCCAAGTCCAAGCCTTCAAGCACCCAAGGGAAGAAGAGAGGGAGAGAAAGATGCTCCAAGTCCTCTTGGTGGTTTTCTTTTTCTCCTTCCTTCCTTCTTCTTCTTCTCCTTCTTCTTCTTATTCTCTATCTAAAGTGTAGGGAGAGTTGGGAGAAGAGAAATGAAGGAGAGAGAAAGTGGAGTGGCCATAAAAGCCCTCTATTGCAACAATATTCACCTAGGCCCTCCAACAAAGCAACCTGTGCACTGCCTGGGTCTGGGCAGTTTTCGGATTGAGGGACCGGTCTCCCCGACCTAGGACCGGTCTCTCAGCCTGCCCCGAAAATCCAACATTCGGGAACCGGCCTCTCCCTGCATGGGACCGGTCTCTCTCCGCGTAGTCGCGCTCGGGGACCGGTCTCATCCGCTAGGGACCGGTTGCCTCACAGACTGCCGCAACACTCTTCCGAGGGGACCGGTTTCTCCTATCAGGGACCGGTCCCCGAGAGTGAAAACTCTCAGGACAAAGCCAAAGCTCCAGAAATCGAACTTTTAGGTCGGAATACCATCTATGACCTTCCACCAAGTGTGAAAAAGTTCGGAATCCATATCAAACACTCGAACCTCGCAATTTGCACAGGTCCAGTGTGTTACAACACCTATTCACCCCCCTCTAGGTGCTTGATACAATCTAGATAGATCCTAGGGCTCCTCAAAACTTACAATTGGTATCAGAGCAAGGATATAGATATATTGCTATCTAATGGCCGAAGGCGGTAACATTAATCGACCACCACTTTTCGATGGCACGAATTATGCCTATTAAAAGGTTCGCATGAGAGCTTTTCTAATTGCAATCAACGAGTGAGTGTGGCAAGCTATCGAATTCGGGTGAAAACATCCTACCGAAGTTGTCGATAATGCTACTGTCCCTAAACCTAGAATAAGTGGACAAAAGATGAAAACGAATCACCTTCGTTTAATGGCAAGGGAATTAATGCGTTGTTTAATGCTTTATCTCAAACGGAGTTTACTCGTGTTTCGGCGTGTGAAACCGCCAAGAAAATTTGGGATACTCTACAAGTTACGCATGAAGGAACTAGCTTGGTAAAGGTTCAAAAATTATAAATATTAACAAGTAAATTTGATTCAATTTGTATGGACGAACACGAGACCTTTACCGAGTACTATACGCGTATACAAGATGTTGTTAATACTTGTGCGAACTTGGGGGAGAAAATTCCGGATTCTAAGGTTGTTAGAAAGATTCTTCGAACTCTTTCGGAACACTTTAGGGCAAAAGTTGCCGCAATTGAAATGGTTAAGCATCCGAATGAGATGAAAGTGGAAGAGTTAGTAAGTGCTTTGCAAACTTATGTGATGACTTTTCCTACTAACCAATCTTCTTCCAAGTCTTTCTCTAAAAGTACAGGGATTGCTTTGAAATCGACAAAGGAGGAAGACGAGGACTCGGGATCCGACGATGACATATCAATTGCGGATTTTGAACACCAATTGGCACTTCTAATGAAGAAGTTTCGTCAGAATTTTCGGAAGAACAAATCAAACAAGGCTTCATCTTCGAAGCAAAAATTGTTTTCTAAACAATGTTCAAGTTCAAAATCTAAGGATAAGAAACTTACAAAGCCTTCTAAAGAAAAAAATAATTTTGAAGGGGAAATCCAATGTTACAAATGTAAAGGTTACGGCCATATTTCCACGGATTGTCCTTCTAAGAAAACTTATAAACCGAAGGCTTTGCAAGCGAAAACTTGGGATGATTCTACTTCAAGTGACGAAGAAAAGAATGAAAATCTTGCTTTATTTACTAACACTTCTTTGCCTTCGTCTAATGTTGTTTGTTTATCCTTTATTGTTTCTAATTTTAGTGTTTCTCCTTCCTTGCATGGAACTTCGAGCGATGATGGCGAAAGCGAGGAGGAGTCAAACGACAAGGATATAACGGAAGCATACGATCAACTTCTTATTGAATCAAATAAGATAGCAAAGCATAATAAGAAGTTGAGGAGGCGTTTATTGGACCTTGAAGAGGAGAATAACAATTTGAGGACTACAAACAAAGCTCTCGAGGAGGAAAGGGAATCAAATTTGAAGAATAATTCGATCCTCCAAGAGAAGCTTGATGAAGCGGAATTAATGATTAGATCTTCTAAAGACAAGATTCGATTTTTGGAGCATCAATTCAAGGAAACTCACGCATCCAATCAAGTGTTGAGCAATCAAGTTCGTCAACTCAAATCCGACATTCAAAAATTTTCTTCCGGATCGAAGAAATTGGACCACATGCTCGGATTGGGTCAAATGAACAAGCTTGGTCTCGGTTACGAAAGGACTTATGTTGAGAAGGATTTAAAGCCAATTTCTAATGTCTCAACAAATTCAAAGGAAAAGGTGTGCCATGCCATAAATGTGGGAATAAAAGACACATCAAAAAGAATTGCCCGGCGACGAATAAGAAGTATCAACCGGCAATTTCTAAACGTCCGTCGGCACCCTCTACCACTCGACTTCCCCCATGGAATCAAAAGAAAAATCGATTGAGTCGAGGACCACAAGTAAACCGGAATTTAAAGCCACAACGTCGAGTTCAACAAAAGCCACATGCAACAAAAGGGTCGACGGTGGATCAAAAGTTGAAGCAAACCGTGCCTAATGTCGACAAGCCAAGACAACCAACAATCCGACAAGTTTGGATTCGAAAAGGTGATATCTTTCCTTATTCTTCGTCTTAGTTTGCTTATATTTATGTAATACTTTGATTGGTGCTTATTGCATATTATTATTCATTGCATTATATGTTCAAACGATTTTTGGTATTTTAATTTTTTTAAATCGTTTTGAGAAGGATGATTGGGAATTAAAATTTGATTTTTGAGAAAGGCGACGATTTAAAATCATTATTTTGGGAAGATTAAAATTTTCAAAGTGCCTTAACCAAATTAAAATTCATATTGAGTTAAATTCATATTAATTATCGGTTTTACTCCACTCTTTATTATTTTCACGATAATTTATTATATGAATTCTTAATACATATATTCATCAAAATTATGGAATCAATTTTGATCTCTTGGCAATTAATCTATCTTGGTTGTGTGTGTTGAATATGATGAATAGATATTCGCTAATAGACTAAAATTTGTCAATTACTTTCAACTGTGAAATTGTCTAATTTATGGGGAGTTTAAAATGATTAAAAAAAAAGAAAAAGATACTCCTATGAGTAAAAAGATATGAAAAAGAGTTACATCCAAAAGGAGTGTGAAAACTACCACCACATGTAGGAAAGAGCTACCACCCCGGTCGTCCGGTAAGTGTGTGAAGCTACCACATGGAGATTAATTGATTAACCGAAAAGGTTGAAAATTGAATATTTTAGATTTTTTTTTCGAAGTTATAAGGTGGTAGGAGGAAAGGATGCTCAAAGAGCCATCCCCGGTGTTTTATTAGTTAAATCTTTATTTTGAAAGATTTACGACAAATTGATGTCAATTTTGCCGAATTTCGAAAAGTCATTTCTCATGAACCATTACATCTTGATGGTTTTGAATCATTAGATTATTTTGATAACACAATTTTGACGTTTCGATGAATTATGAATTTATGTAATATTTTATATTCATTATAATAATTTTTGAAGTACAATCTTTAATTTTTATAAAATTAATTTAATTTTGAAGGATTTTCGAGGTAAAATTTTCGAATTTTGGCAACCTGTACTGGTACCAAATCCCGTGTACCGGTACAAGTACTATAGACCGCGTTTTATAAACCGGCTACGGGTTTTGTTTATCTCTCAAAACTCAATCAAATCGTTCCCTTTCTCTCTCTAAACTTCCCAAGCACTCTTCTCCTCCAGATCCACGCAGTTTCTTCAAAAATCTGTGAGTATTTTGCTCGGATTTATTCTTTTTCTCACGTTCTTGCTGTTTTTAACGAACTCCGGGACGAAGCTCGATCTCAGTTTTGAACCATTTTTGTTGCAATTTTTTGCTGTGATTCAGTTTATATACATGTATTCTCACTTCTAGAACACTTAGATCATGATATAATGCGTTATTTTTTGCTGATCTATAATCTGTACCATGATATATATAAAATTTCGGGATTACATGTTAAATGCCACTTTTAATGAAAAATCTTGCTTGCATTAGTTAGAAATAGTGTTATTATGCATTCTAATATTATTGGAAATTTTTCACTATTTTTTACAGATTTTTATTGTGATTATGTTCATGCAAGGTTTGTTTTTGTATAGGAAAAATGACATTTTCATTGGTTTTGGTTCTGATGGTGCTTATGGCCACGGGGAGTGGTCGTAGTCGCGGGAGAGGCCGTCGTGGGGCTTTTAAGAGGACTCGTACTGCCGACGAGTCGTCAGATTCTGATTCGGATTATCGGGCAAGCTCCTACGAGGAGGCTGAAGAAACAGTTGTTCACACTGACAAAGGAAAAGGGATAGCAGGTGAAACCTCTCGTAAGAAAAAATGTGGCCCTGTCGTTCGAGAAGGTGGACCTCGTGAGCATGAAAGTCGCTCAAAGCATGCAGCAGAGATTCAAACGGAGCGGCGAAAAGCATTCTCAAGTAGATCGTGCCTTGGGGAACGTTATGTGAACTTCAACGAACTTGTCAGGGAGGTTCCAGACTTTGGGTGTTTACTTCAGAGAGCTCCTATCGAGCTCGTTGGACGGGTTTCGGCACGTTCACCTTTTTGTGTGGAACTCATTCGGGAGTTCTACATGTGTGGAAAGGTTCTAGCAGAGGATGAGGAGAGCGACACGTACTTATTCGAGACATATGTGCGCCAGCAGAGGATTCTTGTTACCCCACACACAGTTGGTGAGCTTTTGGGGTTGCATGTAGATACCACGGGTCTTCATTATACATCAGGGATTTATCAGTCTTCATCTCACTGGGACATGGTTGTTCGTGCAATTTGCAAAGATAGAACGAGGACAAACCATGGTTATGTGGAGTCGAAGGACTTGCGGCCTGAGTATCACCTTTTGTCCTTGGTTCTTTGTTACAACGTTCAACCTACTATTGGGACTAAAAGGATTCGCTGGGATCGACTTGTGCTTCTATATCTCCTTGGCCACCCCGAGCAAGCAGATGGTTTAAATATCAATATTCCGTTCCTAATGTGGCAACGAATGGTGCACGTGATATAGTCTTCGGGACAACGTGAGCTACTTCCATTTCCTATATTGATCACGCGGATTATGCAAGAAAATGGAATAGACGTGACATGTGAGAAATATGACTATGGCCTTGGACCGATTGATGGAGTGACATGGGCCAAGTCAGTGAGCACTTTGAAGACTTTTCAGCAGACCAAGGGACAGGCACGTGCGGCTTCTAGTTCTGCACATCCACATCGTGCAGAGCGAGAGGGATCTTCAAGCTCAGGGAGAGTGATTACTGTAGAGTCACTTCACCGTGAGGTGCATTCTGTTAAGAAAGGTTTAAAGAGATTGGAAAAAGGGATGAAGAGGATAATGGAGAAGCTTGGATGTCGACACGACGATGTTTTTCCTACCTACACTAGATCGACATCGACACATCCGCTTATTCCACCGACTACCAGTGCACCTGATGTTGGAGGAGATAGAGCTGGAGAGGATGATGATGATGAGGACACAGAGTGATAATGTCTTTGAGCCTTAGTATTTCTGTTTTATCTTTTCTCCTAGGACTATGTTTAGTTTTTGCTTGTCTTTGCTTTACTTGTAGGCCTGTATCTATGACATGACTATTTTTCTGCTTTCTAGTATATTTTCTCTCTATATGCTGTGTTTTGGCAATTTTTGATAAAAAAGGGGAGAACATAGGTGGACAGGTATTGATCAAAGCAGGAGGAGAATTCAAGAACAAAGGGGGAGGAGCAATGAAATTTCGAGGACAATGACTTTGAAGGTATAAGCATCTAATGTTTTTAAATTTCTACATCGTTGTTGGATAATTTGTTTTGCAGGAATGCAAGACTTCAAGACTCCCAGTTGCGTCTAAATCATAGAGTCTGTTTTAGGAGTTTTGATATAATTTTGAACTTCATATGTAATTTGGATTACACGCGAGGGGTTCAATATTTTTGGTGATGACATTGAACTTCGTTGTTCTTTTATGATGTAATTTTGTGTTTTTGAGTTTTGTCACGAAATTGCTAAAGGGGGAGATTGTTAAGTATTTTGTATTGGCAAGTTTCGTGAGTTGAGTCGGAGTCTTGAAGGATCGGTGCATATTGTCGAAGATCGAAGAATCCAAGATTTCGAAAAAATCAGAAATAACTCACGACATGAATCACGATGCTAAGGTAAGGTTTTAATTCATGTTATTGGTGATTCATACTTAGTTATAGACGTTAGAATCATGAAAATCAAAGTTTAGTGGATTAGAAAGTGCTTCACAACTTTGTGAAACCCGAAATAGTGCAAAATTTGGAAACTTCACTGTGTACCGGTACAGCATTGAAAGTGTACCGGTACTAAATTGGTTCCGGTACAACATTGACTTTGTAACCGGTTTTCAGTATTTAAAAGTTTTTTGTTCCGTCCTTGTGTAACCGGTAACAACTTATTTTAGTACCGGTACGTAGTGTAAAAATCTGAAAACTTTCTAATCCGACTCTAATTGATTCTAAAGTCTATAAATAAAGTATTAGGGTTCTCTAACTCATTGTACATCACGAAAATATATGTTTGAGAAACCCTAGAGGCTAGGATTTCGCTCAAAACCTATTTTCTACAAATTAGCCTCTTTTAGATCAATTCGAAGTATTGAAATTTCATATCTATATGTCGAATTGATCTAAACTTCGCTTGGAGATTGTTCTCTGGTTTTCATCAATACTCTTAAGCGAAGAATCACCATAATCATGATGTTCTTCATGGACGGCGTCGTGGATTCGGCGTGATCGAAGGCGGTTCGTGGATTCGGATCGTGGGCTCGTGGATTCGAGTGGCGTTCGTGAATTCGGACGTGAACGAGGCGTTCGTGGATTCGAACGTGATGGCGTGGACAACCCGGAGGATTGCGCAAGATTCATAGGAGGTTAAGAGAGGTCGAGTCCGTAGAGTCGGTAATCACCTTGTAATCTTTTCTCTTAGTGAATTATTTTTTCGCGTGTTGGTCCCGTGGGTTTTTTTCTTCAAGTTGGAGTTTTTCCCACGTAAATCTCGGTGTGATTTTTATTTTTCGCATTTACTTTTATCGCATTGAGATTTGTGGTTTTTGGTCATTACACCTATTCACCCCCCTCTAGGTGTTTGATACAATCTAGATAGATCCTAGGGCTCCTCAAAACTTACATGATCAAGTTCTTCTTGATCTAAGGTATTTTTCACTTCTTACATGTGCAATTTTCGAAGATTTTCGAAATAGTTATTTGGAAGCTTTTAACCCTTCAGAATTCTTCTTAGGGTGCTAGAAACTCGGTGGAGAACTTTGTTCGGAAGAACGAAAGCGTTCGGATGTGATCCGGTGGGTTTGACCTCACTAAAATGGGTGAACTCCCCTTATGTCTCCTATGATATTATAGGACTTAATTGTAGCATAATCATGATATTTATGCCATGATAGAATTTTAGAGTGCTTGAAATATACATGTTATGTATAACATTTTGTATGCTCTATGTAGTAGAGAACAATTGATGAAAGCATGCATGGTGTATCTATGAAATTATAGTACGAGGACATGTTCCTTTTGGTGCATTGTAGGAATGCATAATAGAGATGAATTCTAGGTCATTTGAGACTCTAGAGGGCTAATGGAACGAGTGGACTTTGCAACTAATTTCTTACTAGATAAAGATGAGCATGATGTACGATATGTCAACCATTTGATGTAGAGCCATGAATATTGTACTTAGCTTAAATGAACAACTAAGTTTACCGGGTAACATTATGTTGACCCTTAAGTTGACAAATGAGATTCCGTGTTTTAGACACGATGATTGATATAGTTCGAATACTTGACATCCGTATGATGCGTAAGATGGTTGATGTACTCTCTATAGTAAAGAGTAAAGCATGTTGTAGTACATGTTGCATGAGTAAAAGAAAGCTATGCACTTGCATGATAATTTTATACTCTATGTAGAGGTGGCTCATGTAGTGATGCACACTATGTTGCCGACCTATGAGTTGATAGATGAACCCTTATACTAAAGGCATGTAGGAGTTTTATGTGTTAGAATATGCAAATGATATGTAAATGATAAGTATATACTTGAGTAGTTCAATGAAATTAAGCATTTGCATGGCTATGTATGGATATTTATAATACTCCATGAAGTGGAGGCATCATGTAGAAAGGTATATGCATGACATATACGATGACTTGATAAGACACCCATGGGGTTCATTGGATTTGACATTAGAAGATTACCTTTTTTGCATATGGCATTATAGTGGTAGTAGTACACATTGGTAGGTTCATGAATGAGGCATAGAACCATCTTCATTAGAATAATGAAATGTGAACCTTAATGTGCTTGGAACATGTGCGATAGCATAGAAAATAACAATGTCATAAAGAGGCATTGGACTTAGTGAATGGTTAAACTTATACACTATGACATAGAACTAGACCTTTGGGTTGCTAGTATTTATACCATGTTTGAGACATGACGACCATATACTTGAGATGATAATCATACTTGCTTGCCATTTGTGCTCATTCGCACATGCTTGTGAGGGTCGCTCCCCACAAGCCGGCACTCCGAAGTTGGCATACGCGACAGATGCTCGCTCGTGCAGTATTGGGTGCCTACTGGGTCGGCGTGGTATGGGCTCATTCCTAGAGAGGGAATGATGGATTACCACGGGCAATTAGGTGGCACAAGCCGGACTACACTTGTGTAGATCTTGATGAATTGAACTATGTTAACCAAGAGTTAAATAGACTTGACATTATGTTGGATATACTAGTAAGTTGATACCCTTGATACTTATGGATGCATACCTAATAGATAGTCATAATAGTAGTTGGTTACCCTATGTTGAGATTTGATGCATTCATAGTAGAGGGAGGTTTTTGTTGTGGAACATTGTTGCATTGACACCCTTAGTATTTGTAACCTACACTTGTGATGTTAAATGTAGAACAATAGCTCAATGATGACTATAACCATATAATGTCAATGACAATGTGAGAATTATACCATATTAAATAATCATGGTTTAGATGTGGACTAGCAATTTATTGTTGCATACATAATTATTTTTGCATGTAATTATAGAGATGGAATTCATATACATGTTGGAGACATATCATATAGAGGCATGATATACTTGAGATTATTCTACTATCTGTTGCATTTATATTTCATACTTCCTATATCATATCTATGCCTCAATTGACCTAGTGGTGTATTTCGCCACTCTCGACGGCATATCCACTGGAAACTATTGTTTAATAGTTCTCACCCCCATGGGTTGGTTGTTTTTATTTTAGAGCCTTCCGCAACGGGAAAGGGTAGGGATCGTGGCAAGGGGTTAGCGACTAGCTAGAGCCTCTGCGGAGTAACTATAGATGNGCCTCACGATGTCTGATAGATGAACCCACAAATTTATTTAGTGGCTTAGTGTTATGATGTAATTGTACATTATGTGAGATCCTATGTATTCATTTTGTACCCTTGGTTAGAATTGTTGTAATCTTGAGGTTTTAGTTCCAAATTTTTCTATCTAGCTGTTGTATATTCTTGCTCTGGTTACCATGTCTAGGATGAATTTTTCTATTGCTCTCTTTGGCTATTGTAGACGCCTTGTGCACATCGTGGCTTTTGGTGTGCACGGCGGGTCTGGGCACGCGCCCGGCAGGCTTTCGCTGCAGCCCGGGGCATGACAGATTAGTTTGGTATCAGAGCCTAGGGTTGAGTCTTAGGGGACCTAGCAAACCTTAGGCCGGTTGAACGATAAGCGCTAGGAGCGTGAGAGACGGGGACTTTTGAGACTTGTTGGCGAAAGTAATATGATTGGGTCATGTCTATAACTTCCAGAGTGGTGGAGTTGGATCGAAGTGGATAACTTATATGTCCTTGGAGAGTCACGTTGGCGGCCGACAACGTGACATCGAAGAATAGTTGGAGTCGCTTCGCTACTTTCGCGTGATTGAGGGATTGGTACCTTTGTGTGGGGATTCGTCGACGTGAGTTGTTTTAACCCATGTTTGTTATGTTTGTTGCTTGTGGTAGCTCAGGATGCCGAAGACGTGCTCCGTGGCGGCCGAGGTGGCCAAGCTGGGGAAGTCTGCATCCTCCGGATCAAGTGAGGTCCGGATGTGGTGAGCAGCTTACTGTTTTGGTTTCGTTTGTGGCATTATTCCAAGCCGAGACTTGTGCCGACTGGATGAGGGACTTAAGCTGTGAAAGGGCATGTCAAATCTGTAAGCAGCTGACTGCAATAACTTTTCGAGATTTGGATCAGGCCTTGACGGAGGAGAAAGGCATGAAAATTATTGGAATTGCAAAGGAAGCCACCAAGAGTGGTAAGTGATGAGTAAGCGATCTATCAAGATGCTTAAATGAAAGGAATTGATCTTGAGGGCGTGAATTCTCATATTGGTGAAGAACAGCTTAGCACCGGCAGCTATTACGATGTGTGAACCGTGGATGTCTACACGTATTTTTGCCGTGCTCGTAACACGAAAACAAATGTTTCTTGGATAGTCAGACAGATCATCTTCGATGGGAGTGTTCGAAGATTGGGATGTTAGCAGCATTGGTACCGACCTCACCTTGGAGGGCACCTGGTAGAGGTAGACCTTTTGGTTCGATGATGGATGAGTTGGCAGCCAAGGAGGTTGCCGTAGGTATTACTCCTTGCGTGATACCTGGGATGGAGCTTTACCTTTGACGGGTGCATTGTTGGTGTTCTTTGTTCGGCTGCTTGCCGAGCTGTGGGATTTTGGATCTTCCTTAAGATTTCTTGTAGGGAGATGTTGACCTGATTGTATTATTTTGGATCTTCCTTGGAATTCATATACATGCTAGAGACATATCATATAGAGGCATGATATAGTTGAGATTATTCTACTATTTGTTGCATTTATATTTCATACTTCCTATATCATATCTATGCCTCATTGACCTAGTGGTGTTTTTCGCCACTCTCGGCAGCATATCCACTGGAAACTATTGTTTAATAGTTCTTACCTCCATTGGTTGGTTGTTTTTGTTTCAGAGCCTTCCGCAGCCGGAAAGGCTAGGGATCGTGGCAAGGGAGGCAACGACTAGCTAGAGCCTCACAATGTCTGATAGATGAACCCACAAATTTATTTAGTGGCTTAGTGTTGTGATGTAATTGTACATTATGTGAGATCCTATGTATTCATTTTGTACCCTTGGTTAGAATTGTTGTAATCTTGAGGTTTTAGAATTGTTGTAATCCTATGTCTCTCCTACGTTTGGTTGGTTTATTCTAATGGAAATTTTTAGGCTTTAATTGTGCTATAGTCATTTTTAGAAATTTTCTGTCTTTTAGGAGATCAAGTTCATCTTCTTGTACAAGAATTAGTAAAGGTAGGGAATATCACCGAAAAGAGTTTGATCTTCCCTTTGCCTATTTTTTCTTGGATTTATTAGCATGTATTATGTAAGATAATCAAACTAAATGAGATTTTAGGGGTATGCTAGAAAACATTATTTTAGCCTTTTGTATGCGAATGAAATAATTAACTTATGCATGCGAGTAAAATGTAAATCTTTGATATAGGTTAAATAAGTGTGGCATCTGAACTGAGGTCAAATTCTAAGGTTGAACATAGAGACATATGATGTTACACCCCAACTCCCCAGGGGTCACCTATTCTAGGATTACTCCCGTCCTACCACTCTTAACTCTCTTAACCTCTTAGGCCTAGCCACCACCCAAAATATTTAAGCTGGGTTAAGAGTTTAGCCATATTATATCTTATATATAGGACTACTTGGGGTCTCACAATCTCCCTCCCTTTACGCCCTGATGTTTTCATCAGGCTTAGACTCACAAGTACCAGGCGATATGAGACTCATCTCGCTAGCCTAAACTGACCTTGTGGTGAGCTGCGCTCTACTCACAACAGTAAACAGCATGAGAGCCTCGCTCTTCCTGTTGTCTAAACATGACTCAGCTGAGACTCATCTCACACTTCCGGCTATTAATTGGCTCTGATACCAATTGTGACAACCCAACTTTTCAGGGGATTACCCATTATAGGATTATTCCCATCCTAGCACGCTTAACTCTCTTAACCTCTTAAATCTAGCTGTTGGCTTAAATGACCCAGCATCCTGCCCTGTGGCGGGAAGCTATGTTGGGCCGAGTCATGTTCGAAATGGTGTGAGGCTGGGTGGGCCGAGTCATGTTCGAAGTGGCGTGAGGCTGGTTGGGCNATTACCCATTATAGGATTATTCCCATCCTAGCACGCTTAACTCTCTTAACCTCTTAAATCTAGCTGTTGGCTTAAATGACCCAGCATCCTGCCCTGTGGCGGGAAGCTATGTTGGGCCGAGTCATGTTCGAAATGGTGTGAGGCTGGGTGGGCCGAGTCATGTTCGAAGTGGCGTGAGGCTGGTTGGGCCGAGTCACAATCGAGACCCGTGGGCGCTGTATCTATATGCTTTAAGTGAATTGGTTGCGTATTTCGAACAGCTCGAGCTTTTAGGATTAATGGTTAGCGCCAACGATCCGACAAGTTGTATCAGAACCAAAGGTCACGGGTTCGATTCCCACATGCTGCAAATGTGTGCATGTGCTGGAGAGGGGATTGTTGGCTTGAATGGGTCAGCATCCTGCCTTGTGGCGGGAGGCCCTGTTGGGCCTAGTCATATTCGAAATGGCGTAAGGCTCGGTGGGCCGAGTCATGTTCGAAGTGGCGTGAGGCTAGTTGAGCTGAGTCACAATTGAGACCCGTGGGCGCTTTATCTATACGCTTTAAATGAATTGGTTGCGTATTTTTAACAGCTCAAGCTTTTGGGATTAATGGTAAGCGCCAATGATCTGACACTAGCTACCACCCAAAATGCTTAAACAGGGTTAAGAGTTTAGCCCTATTATATCTTATATATAGTATTACCTGGGGTCTCACATATGAACTCTAGGTTAAATGTGAACTAGAGGACAAGTTTGTGTATATTGGACATGTTTAACAATCCTAGAAGTCATATGAATTTAGGGTGTCACAAGAGTTTGTTGTGTCCTTTTGGAAGTATCCTTAAGGAGTGCCAATCACCGACTCTCTCATGTGCATTGGGAGGGTCGATCACCCTCGACTCCCGCTATGCATTGGAGTGTTGATGCTCTTGACTTCATGTGTGGTACTCGGAGGGACGATCGCCCTTCACTCCAAGTCCCTACTAATTAGAGTATGATCTCCTTCAGTTCTCTATGAGGTGTGTGTTTACAAATTAGAGAGTAGTATGATCTCTCTCGGCTCTTCAAGAGATGTGTATGTGTCAATGAACCAATCAAATAAATGGTTAGAGACATGAGATAGTTGGGTAAACATGTAATCAGAAACATAGCAGCATCTTGTATGCTCAAGTTATTGTAGTTGAAAATTTAATGATTGCATTCCTTTTGTAGCAATATATGTTGTTATCAATATTTGTCTATTAATACCTCCTTTGGACCGAGTGTAGAGGACTACTTTTTGCAATTGCATCTACTGAGAACTAACTATAGTTCTCACCCTTTTATTATTTACATTTTTTCAGAGCATACGATCGCCGGCAAGGCATGACCGTGTCAAAAGTGTCGCGGAGTAGTGTGAAAGTTTTGAGGAGCCCAAGGATCTATCTAGATTGTATCTATCACCTAGAGAGGGGTGAATAGGTGAAAGGCCAAAAAAATCACAAATCTCGATGCAATAAAAATAAATGCGAAAAATAAAAAGCACACCGAGATTTACGTGGGAAAACTCCAAACTCGGAGTAAAAAACCCACGGGACCAACACGCGATAACAATCCACTAAGAATAAAAGATTACAAGGTGATTTACCGAATCCACGGACTCAAACCTCTCTTCTATCTTCTCCGGATCTCGCGCACACCAACGGGTTGTCCACGCCCCACGTCCGAATCCACGAACGCCACGTCCCGAATCCACGAAACGTCACCACTTCGAATCCACGAAGCCTCGATCACGTCGAATCCACGACGCCCACTCGAATCCACGAGCTCACGATCCGAATCCACGAACCGTCTTCGTTCACGCCGAATCCACGACGCCGTTCATGAAGAGCATCATGTGTATGGTGATCCTTCGCTTAGGAGTATCGTAGAAAACCAGGGAATAGAACTCCAAGCGAAGCGGAGATCAAATCGACATATAGAGAATGCGAAACGATATCTCGATTTGATCTAAAGAGGCTAATTTGTAGAAAATAGGTTTAGAATGAAATCCGAGCCTCTAGGGTTTCTCAAACATGTATTCTTATCATGCTTGATGTGTTAGAGAAGCCCAATAGCTTATTTATAGACTTTAGAATCAATCGGAGTCGGATTAGAAAGTTTTCACGATTTTACACTGTGTACGGGTACGCGAAATGCTGTCACCGGTTACACAATGACGGAACAAATTTTCGAAGCCAAAGTTGATGGCTGTACCGGTACGGGATAATGGCTGTACCGGTACACAATGCAATTTTTCAGATTTTGCACCGTTTCGGGTTCCGCAAAGTTCCGAAGCATTTTCTAATCAACTAAACTTTGATTATATGATTCTAATGCCTATAATTAAGCATGAATCACCATAACATGAATTAAAACTTTACCTTTACGTCGTGATTCATATCGTGAGTTATTTTCCAACTTCTTCGAAATCTTGAATTCTTCAATCGTCGACGACACACACCGATTCTTCAAGACTCCGACTCACTTCACGAAACTTGCCAACACACAAGACTTAACAATCTCCCCCTTTGGCAATTTCGTGACAAAACTCACACAAACTCCAAAATTACATCGTAAAGAAAAACGAAGTTCAATTGTCATCACCAAAACATTGAACTCCTCGCGTGTAATCCAAATACAATTTGAAACTCAAAATTATAACAAAAACTCCTAAAACAGACTCTATGACTTAGACGCAACTAGGAGTCTTGAAGTCTTGAAATCCTGCAAAACAATTCATTCAAAAATGATTAATCTTAAATTCTTATACCTTCTCCCCCTTTGTTCTTCACATCTCGATCACATCTCCCCCTTTGTTCTTGAACTCATCATCCTCTGCTTAGTTCATTGCCTGTTCATCCATGCTCTCCCCCTTCATCTACGCTCTCCCTCTTTTTGTCAAAAATTGCCAAAAGAAATAAAATAGAGAGAGAAAACATACTAGAAAAATGTAAGCGTAGTCAAGTCATAGTTACAGGCCAAAAAAAAACAAGCAGAACTGAAACTAAAACATCATCCTAAAATGCAAATGTAGAGAAAGAGAGAGACTAAGCTCGATGAACGATCTCAGATTTCGAAAAATTTGCTTTAAAAATTCATCAAATTAAATTAATTTCAAATAAATTAAGGCTTTTACTCCAAGAATCATTATAATGACAATAAGATATTATAGAATTTCAAAATACATCAAAACATCAAAATTTCATTATCAAAAATAATTTAATGATTCAAAACCATCAAGATGTAAGTTGATGAAAAATGATTTTTAGAAATTCAACAAAAATTAACACCAATTTGTCGCAACATGTTCAAAATAGAGATTTAACTAATATGATACCAGGGGTGGCTCTTTGAGCATCTTTTCAACTTACCACCTTATAACTCCGAAAATTCTAAAATATTCAATTTTTTTCAACCTTTTTCGGTTACTCAATTCAATCTTCATGTGGTAGCTTCACACATTTGCCGGACGACCGGGATGGTAGCTCTTTCCTACATGTGGTGGTAGTTTTCACACTCCTTTTAGGATGTAACTCTTTCCACATCTTTTACATATAGGAGTTTCTCTTTCTCCTTTTTTTTTTCAAACAATTTCAAACTCCCCCTGAATTAGACAATCTCACAGTTGAAAATAATTTTGACGAATTTTAGTCAATTAGAGAATATCCATTCATCATATCCAACACTCACAACTAAGATGAATTAATCACCAAAAAATCAAATTTGATTTCAAAGTTTTGATGAATATATGCATTAAGAAATCATATATTAAATTATCGTCAAAATAATAAATAGTGGAGTAAAGACGATAATTAATATGAATTTAACTTAATATGATTGTGAAGATTAAACCCGTTTAACCAATCTTTTAAAAAACTTTCTCTCCAAAAACGATTCTCAATCATCTCCTTTCTCAAAGATTTGAATTTTCCAAACACCTCTTCCTCAAAAAAATTTTTAAATAAACAAAAATTCAATGCACCAAAAATCATTCAAACATGTAATGCAATGAATAAAATTAAACAACAAGCACCAATCAAAGCATTACACTAAAGATAAAAAATGACTAAGACGAGAAGCAAGGAAAGATATAACCTTTCCGGATCCAAACTTGTCGGATCTTTGGTTTTCTCGGCTTGTCGACGTTTGGTGCCGTTTGCTTAGATTTTTTATCAATCGTTGGTGTTTTCTTTGCTTGAGGCTTAGGTAGAACTTGGCGTTTAGGCTTAGAAGTCCGATTCTTTTGAGGCACTCGACTTAAATTATTTTGCTTTTGATTTCGTGGGGAATGTCGAATAGTAGATGACGCCGATGGATGTTTTGAATTTGCCGATTGTGACTTGCCATTTTTGTTTGGGCAATTCCTTTTGATGTGTCCTTCGATGCCACATCGATGACACACTTTGCCTTTTAAAGTTGTTGAGACTTTAGATGTCGCCGTTTGATCCTTCTCAACATATGCCCGTTCATATCCAAGACCCAATTTGCTCGTTTGACCCAATCCAAGCATTTTGTCCAACTTCTTTGATCCCGAAGAAAATTGTTGAAGATCGGATTGGAGTTGACGAACTTGATCGGTCAACGACTTATTGGATGTGTGCGATTCCTCGAATTGTTGCTCCAAAAATCCAATCTTGTCGTTAGAAGATTTGATCGTTGATTCCGCATCATTAAGCTTCTCTTGGAGGTCCGAATTAATCTTCAAGGTTGAATCCCTTTCCTCCTCAAGAACCTTATTCAAATTCTTTACGTTGTTGTTTTCCTCCTCAAGTTCCAACAAACGACGTCTCAACTTCTTGTTGAGTTTAGCCATCTTCTTTGATTCAATGAGAAGTTGATTGTACGCTTCCGCTATGTCGTCGTCGTTTGATTCCTCCTCACTTTCGCCATTGTTGCTCGATGAATCATGTGAAGAAAGAGAAATATTGGAGTTAGTAGCAAAAGAGGATAAACACACAACATTCGACGAGGGAGCATTAGCAAATAGAGCAATTTGATCATTCTTTTCTTCATCACTCGAGCTTGAGTCACTCGAAGTTGTATCATCCCACGTCTTTGCTTGCATAGCCTTTTGTCTATACGTCTTCTTTGAAGGACAATCCGTCGCAATGTGGCCGTAGCCTTTGCACTTGAAGCATTGGATCTCGCCTTCAAATACATCCTTTTCCTTTGAAGACTTTGCACGGTTTTTATCCTTAGACTTTGAAGATGAAGATGATTTAGACAAAGATTGTCGCTTGGATGATGAAGCCTTGTCCAATCTATTCTTGTTCCGGAAATTTCGACGAAACTTCTTCGTGAGAAGCGCCAATTGTTGTTCAAAGTCCGCAATTGATAAATCATCATCGGAACTCGAGTCTTCGTCCTTCTCCTTTGTAGATTTCAATGCAACACCTGTGCTTTTAGAAGAAGACTTGGAAGAAGATTGATTAGTAGGAAAAGTCATTTCATACGTTTGTAAAGCTCCTACTAATTCTTCTACTTTCATCTCGTCCGGATGTTTGACCGTTTCGATCGCGGCTACTTTAGCCCGAAAACGTTCCGGAAGAGTTCGAAGAATTTTACGAACAACTTTAGAATCCGGAATTTTCTCTCCCAAATTAGCACATGTATTAATGATATCTTGAAGCCTAGTGTAGTAATCGGTAAAAGATTCATGCTCCTCCATACGAATAGAATCAAATTGACTAGTCAACATTTGGAGCTTTTGAATTTTTACTAAACTAGTACCCTCATGTGTAATTTGTAGAGTATCCCAAATTTCCTTGGCCGTTTCGCATGCCGAAACCCGAGTAAACTCCGTTTGCGATAAAGCATTGAATAAAGCATTAATTCCTTTACCGTTAAACGAAGATGACTCGTTTTCATCTTTAGTCCACTTGTTTCGTGGTTTAGGGACGGTAGCACCATCGACAACTTCGGTAGGATGTTTCCATCCGAATTCAATAGCTTTCCATACCCGCTCATCGATTGCGATTAGAAAAGCTCTCATGCGAACTTTCCAATAGGCATAATTCGTGCCGTCGAAGAGCGGAGGTCGATTAATGTTACCACCTTCGGCCATTAGATAACAATTTATCTAGATCCCGCTCTGATACCAATTGAAAGTTTTGAGGAGCCCAAGGATCTATCTAGATTGTATCTATCACCTAGAGGGGGGTGAATAGGTGAACGGCCAAAAACCACAAATCTCGATGCAATAAAAATAAATGCGGAAAATAAAAAGCACACCGAGATTTACGTGGGAAAACTCCAACTTGGAGAAAAACCCACGGGACCAACACGCGAAAAAACAATTCACTAAGAGAAAAGATTACAAGGTGATTACCGACTCCACGGACTCAACCTCTCTTAACCTCCTATGAATCTTCGCGCTACCCTCCGGGTTGTCCACGCCCTCACGTCCGAATCCACGAACGCCTCCACTTCGAATCCACGAAGCTTCAATCACGCCGAATCCACGACGCCACTCGAATCCACGAGCCCACGATCCGAATCCACGAACCGCCGTCAAATACGCCGAATCCACGACGCCACCATGAAGAATATCATGAATATGGTGATCCTTCGCTTTGGAGTATTGTAGAAAACCAGGGAATAGAACTCCAAGCGAAGCGGAGATCAAATCGACATATTAATATCAAATTTCAATATCTCGATTTGATCTAAAAGAGGCTTTTTGTAGAAAATAGGTTTTTGATGAAATCCGAGCCTCTAGGGTTTCTCAAATATGTATTTTCGTGATGCTTAATCAATTAGAGAAGCCCAATAGCTTATTTATAGACTTTAGAATCAATTGGAGTCGAATTAGAAAGTTTCTTTCCAAAAACAGCACCTTGTACCGGAACAAGGAATGTTGTCCAGGGTACACCATGACGGAAGATTTTTCTGCGAAGCTCCTGTACCCTGGATAGCTTCAGCTTGTTCCGGAACAGGGCTTGTACCGGTACAGCATGAAGCTTGTACCGGAACAACCATCAAACTTTCTGCGCAACGTTGATGGCTGTACCCTGGATAGAAAACCCTTGTACCGGTACAGCAATGCAATTTTCGCTGAAAATGCATTGTTTCGGGTTTTACAAACTCTTAGAAACTTTCTAAACAATTACAACTTGAAAATATGATTCTAAGATCTATAAATAAGTATGAATCACCATAAACAAGATTTAAAACTTACCTACGCATCGTGATTCAAGTTTTGCGTGTTTTGCGTCCTTTCCGATTCTTCGAAGTCTTGGATTCTTCGATTTTCAATACTCCGCTCCGAACTTCTTCAAGACTCCGACTCGACCCACGAAACTTGCCAACACATAGGACCTAACATAGTGGACCTAGAGAGAGGTCTAGATGTATCCTTTTTGTAAAATGATAAAAAGTTTGTGATATTTTACAATAGGTTGAATGATGCAAGCTTTATGTTTAAAGTTTAAGTTGAAATGATTTAGATGCTAATAGTATAACTCTAATGCTTCATATAATTATTTCATGCATGTTCATACATGTTGGTATGTTATTCCGCTTCGTGTGGATAGGAAAAATCTTGCTCATTCGACAGGTCTGTTGCACGTGACCGAGCAGGCCTAATTGGTGATCTCGGGGCACTACTTTGATACTCCAACCCGTATGGAACTCTTGTTTGTTTATATGAGTTGATTGTCATGGTTATCGCTTCATGTGTGTGGAGGAACTCTATGCATATGGTGAATGTCGGCACGCTACTAGGGGTGCTTCCGCTCAAATCCGAGGTATGACATCTTATCTGATAACTCTAGGTAATGTGTAGTCCCGACCTACTAAAGTCGGTGTACATCGACTCACCATGCCCTGATCATCTACATCTTTTCTCTACAACACCTCTGCAACATACTCAAGCCATCGCTGGTAAATAGGCAGATTGTTCCTTTTGCTCACATATATTTGTGCTATTCTTTATCTCGAGTCGTTGACTAAGTTATCCATCCTTAGGCCAAGTACATGTTGAAGATAAGACCAAACTATTTGTTAGGAAATTAGTTACTTAGAATAATTTTTCATATGCTTAGTTTGATAAACATGTGTTAGTTGCATTGTTAGTCAATTTGTTGGGTTGTTTATATATGGTTAGCATTGCTACCTATTTATATACTGATAACCATCTCGGCCAAGTATGTACTAGAGAGGATCCAGCAATTAATCAAGTTTCTTTATATTATTCTTATACTGCCGCGTCTTATCTTCTCTTTCATATTTTTTAATTTTTTATGTGAATCACACACACCATAACAAGTGTGGCGATTTTGTGAGTATGCCTAACACCATAACAAGTGGTATCAGAGCGAGGTTTTGACGTAAGAGAAGAAGACGATGGTAGTCAATGGTGTTGGCGGATCCCGACCGGTTCTCCCTATATTCAAAGAGGAGAACTATGATTTCTAGTGCATCAAGATAAAGACGCTCTTATGGTCACAAGATCTATAGGATCTTGTGGAGAAAGGGTACACGGATGTGAGCCTAGATACCGCAAAGAAGGATCTGGAGGCATTGTTCCTCATTCAACAGGCTGTTGATGAGGAAAATTTTTCTCATATTGTTGTGGCTAAGAAAGCAAAGGAGGCATAGGACACACTACAAATCAAATATCAAGGTACCACTATGGTATTAAGAGTTAAGCTTCAAATTTTAAAAAGAAAGTTTGAAACCACTCTTATGCAAGAAGGTGGAAATATTTATTCTTTCTTTTCAAGAACGATGGAAGTAGTTACACAGATGCGTACTTATGGTTATGCTATTACTGATGAAAGTGTTATTGAAAAAATTTTACGAAGCTTAACACACAAGTATGAGCATGTTGTTTCAGCAATAGAAGAGTCAAAAGATTTTTCTAAATATTCATGTAGTGAATTACATGGATCTCTTTTATCATATGAAGAACAGATAGATAAGCCTTATGAAAATTTTATTGAGAATGCTTTTAAGACTCAGTTGAATGTTTCCCAAGATACAACAAAAGATAATACAGATTGTAATTGACAAGCATCATTTTATTGAGGCCGTGGTAGAGAATGTGATCATGATCGCGACCGTGAAAAAAGAGATGGAGGCAGATCTGGGGTGACAGATCAACGAAGTGGTGATAGATCATATGGATCCAACCGAGATAACACTTATAAGAATATCCAATGTTATTATTGTAAGAAATATGGCCACATTGAAAGAGTTTGTAGATTAAAAAAGAAGAACAATGCATTGATTGATGCTAAGTATGCAGAATTTGATGTCCTTTTTGTTTGTTATACTATAAACAATTGTTTAGAAAATATCTGGTATTTGGATAGTTGTTGCAGTGCTCACATGACGGGAAGAAAAGAATTATTTATTGAGATGGACAAATCGATATAGAAATCGATCGAAATGGGAGATGGCCGAGTTCATGAAGCACAACAAAAAGTAGTGAAGGTAAATTTTTTTAGAATTACTAAAATATCGATGTTCTTTATGTTCATGCATTAGATGCAAATTTATTTAGTGTTGGCTAGTTTCTTACGTTTGGATATTGTTTAGTGTTTGGAAATTGTAAATGCCTTATTTATGAAGATGACAAGAAAAGGAAATTAGTTGCTCAAGTTCCCATGGCAAAAAATAAGATTTTTTCTATGCATGTTGATTTACAAAGTCATGTTATGAAGGCATTTATTGATGAAAATTGGTTGTGGCACAAAAGGTTTGGGCATTTGAGTTTTGACAGATTGTAGCTTCTAAAGAAGAAGGATATGGTTGACGGTTTGCCACTAATTGCAAGTGACAGATCGCTTTGTGAAAGTTGCATATGAGGAAAGCATCATCGAAATCCTTTTCCAAACAAAATCTCTTGGAAGGCAAAGAGCCGGCTAGCTTTCGTGGAAGTAGATGTGTGCGGCCCTATGAAAACCCTCTCATTAAATAATAGTGTCTATTTTGTGGTATTTGTTGATGATTATAGTCGTATGACTTAGATTGACTTTATAAAGCAAAAATCCAATGCTTTCTTATCTTTCAAAAAATTTAAAAATATGGTGGAAAAAGAATCGGGTTATAAAATAAAAACTCTCCGGACACATAAAGGCGGTGAATTTATTTCCAATGAATTTGAAGCTTTTTGTGAAGAAACTAGAATTCATAGGCAATTGACGATAAGTTACACCCCATAGCATAATGTAACAGAAGGGAAAAACAGATGTTTGGTAGAGATAGCCAAGAGCATGTTGAAGGCTAAACAACTACCAAATAAATTTTGGACGGAAGCAGTTTCTACAGCGGCCTACATTTTAAACTAGGGTCCTACATATTTTTTGGAGAATATTACTCCATATGAAGCATAGACGGAACGAAAGCCGAAGGTAAAACATTTTAAAAATTCTGGTTCTATCGTTTATGTCCACGTACCATCTCAAAAACGACAGAAGCTAAATGATAATTCACAAAAATGCATTTCGTGGGGTGCAGTGATAGAAGTAAGGCATACTGATGTTATAATCTTGTTTTATGTTCTTTAATAATTAGTAGTGATGTAATATTTAATAAATAAAATAGTTGGCAGTGGGATAAAGTTGTGCAGGATCGGCTTATTGGAATGGTTGATGAAAAATTGCCTACGACTATGAGACGGGAAGTGCAAGTTCGAGCCTCACTCACACTTCACCAAGTTCTTCAACATGTTCATCTCCAGAACCATCTCTAACAAGGATGAGGTTGCTGCAAGAAATTTATGAACGAACAAATGTTTGCCACTTCAATTCTACACTTGAACCCATTATCTTTGAAGATGTAGTAAAATCACCAGATTGATGCAAAGCAATGGATAAGGAGATGTCAGCATTGAAGCATAATTCGACCTGGGATGTAGTACACTGAACTTTAGCAAATTGCAAGGTTCTAGTGTTAGAATAGTATTTTGAGCTATTCCTGGTATTCTTAAAGGTCGTTGACTGTGTTCCGACCTATTACTCGCGTCTTGAGGAGCGAGAGTGGGTGCTTAGTACCAAAACTTCCAACCTGTAGGTTTTGGGGTGCTGGGTACCGGAACCACAGATGGGTACCGGAACCCCGTCGCGCGACCGAGAGGGGTGCTCTCAGGTTTGAGCTTTGCGAGGCAGAGTACTGGTATTGACTTGCTTGAGTATCGGTACTGGAGCCTGGTACCGGTACGATGCAGTACCGGTACCGGTACACTGCGAGCTGTTCGCTTTGCAGAGGCTCGGGTTGCGCGGGTCTGGTTGTTGGGTACCAGTACTCCAGCTCGAGTACCGGTACACAGTGCAGTTCGCAGACTGCATATTTTTTAGGAGTCTTTTTGGGATTGTTACATCTCTATAAATAAACCCACACCCCATGAGGGGTTCTTTTGTGCTGGAACCAGAGAGGAGAAGGTGGTAAGCTTCCTTCTCTTCTTCTCTTTGATTTTCCATCTCTTTTGCTTAGGATTTTGTGGTTTGATCTCATCTTTTTGTTTCTTCTTCTTGGGTGTTGGTCTTGGAACCATGGAGAAGTTTTGGAGTTGAGGATTTGAGCTTTGTTCAGGAAAGATCTCCAACCCTAGCACCTTTCTAGCTTGGTTTGGAGCTTAAAGAGAGGTTAGTAACTTTGATTTCTCCCTTGGATTGTGTTATGTTGGATTTTTGAGATGAAAACCTAGTTTTGGAAAACTAGAGTTTTATTTGGGTTTTCTTTTGGTAGAGCCTTAAGGGCTAAATTGATGGTTCCAATACCTTCTTTTAGATTGCGATTGAAGTGTTCTTGCTCTCTTTGGAACCTTGGGAGAGTTCTTAGCCATACAAGGTAATTTTCTACTTATTTATGGGTTGATTTTTGACGATTTTGTGGGGTGTTCGTTCGAAGCCCCTAACCCTCTTGGAATTTTTGTTAGGGAGCTAGGAGACTAGTGGGCACCTCGTTCGCGCAAACGAAGGGGTTTCGAGAGGTATCCGATGGGTTTGACCTCACCGAAATAGATGAACTCCCCCTGTGTCATTATCTTTATTGTAAAATAGAAATCATGCATATTCATGTTAAATAGGGCATAAATGAAGTTTTGAATGTTTAAGATGCATATGTCATATGTCATGTGTTATAACCTCTATATAGTAGAGAGAGAAGTGTATAGTAAACTTGTATGTAAAATGGCACTCTTTACATATTGTTAGAAATCATGTTTCATTTAGTGAAATGACAAGTTTTACATGCCTATGGACAAAGAACTTATGCTCGACATAGTGAACATTAATGTTATATAGAGACACTCGACTTAGTAAATGGTTAAACCTTTACATGACGACATAAAAATAGACCGTTGGGTCATTAGTACTTATACCATGTTTTAGACATGATGACTGTGGACTCGAGATGGATGATTACGCTTGCATGCCACTGTGCTCATTCGCACATGCTTGTGAGGGTCGCTCCCCACAAGCCGGTACTCTGGAGTTAGCTTATGCGACACAAGCTCGTCCGTGCGGGATTGGACGCCGAAATGGGATGCCGTGGGGAAGGCTCATTTCTAGAGGGGGAATGTTGACTGCCACGGTGCCATTAGGCACAACGCAAGCCGGACTATACTTGTGTAGGTCCTAGTTAATTGGAACAATGACAATTAAAAAGTATAATGTGGACATCACTACTAAGTAGTGCATACTAGTTGGCCATGCCATTCATGTTAGAATAGCTTTAATGATTGTGAAACTTCATGCTAAGTAGAGGCATAGTAGTTTAATAAATCTTATTACTTGCTCAATATCCATGTTGTATATTTCAGTTACATGTTCCTATATACTACTCTTGCCTCCATGACCTAGTGGTATTTTTCGCTGATGTCGGCGGCATACCCACTGAAAACTATTGACTAATAATTCTCATTCCCATTTTGTTGATGTTTTTGTTTACAGAGTCTTCCACGCTAGGAGAGGCTAGCGATCTGTAGCACACTGGACCTTTGCAAATTGCGAGGTTCGAGTGTTCGATTTGTATTCCGAACTTTTCCACACTTGGTGGAGGGCCGTCGATGGTATACCGGCCTAAAAGTTCGATCTCGAGGGTTTTGGCAGAGTCCTGAGAGTTTTTACTCTCGGGGACCGGTCCCTGATAGGAGAGACCGGTCCCCCAGTGAACAGTGCTGCGTAGCCGGCGAGGCAACCGGTCCCTGGCAGTCGAGACCGGTCCCCGAGCGCGTCTGCGCGGGGAGAGACTGGTCCCGCGCAGGGAGAGACCGGTTCCGGAACGTTGGATTTTCGGGGGCAGGCTGAGAGACCGGTCCTAGGTCGGGGAGACCGGTCCCTTTGGGCGAAAACTGCCCAGACTGGGCTGATGTGATTTTGGATTTTTGAGGGGCTTATCAGGATTTTGTTACTTTAGAGCCTATAGAGAGCCCTTCTTCTCTCTCTTTCCCTCATTTCTCTCAACCCTTTGCATTCTAGAGAGAGAAGAAGAGAGGGAGAAGATAGGAAGAAGAAGAAGAAGAAGGGAGAAGCGAGCTTGCTTGGAGGCTTTGGAGCATTCATCTTTCCCATTCTCACTTGGGTGGCTTTGAACTTGCGGTTGGAGCTTTGTGGAGGAATCAAACTTCAACCCTACTTGTTTTTTGAGCTTGGATGGAGCTTCTCTTGAGGTTGGTAGTTATAATCCCATTTGATACATGTTTTCCTAGGTTTTACTAGATGAAACCTAGATTTTGGGATCTAGGATTTATTTTGAGGTTTTGGATTTGAGATTTTGAGATCTAATTGATGGGTTGGGAACCTTTATTTAGGTTGGATTTGAAGAACTCTACTCCCATTTGGAGCTAGAGAGAGAATTTCTTACCTAGGTGAGTTTTCTCCATCTTTAGCCTATGTTGCTAATCGATTGATTGTTTAGGGTTAATCGTAAGGTTCGTTTAACCTTGTTCCTATATCTTTAGGGTGCTAGGAGGCTAGTGGGCATCTTCGTCGGAGCTTGCAAAGAGTTGCAAGAGTTTGTGGTGGTTTGACATTCATGAAAATGGGGCCAAAATGGCCCCTATGCCTTCTAAACTTTTTTGTAAAGTATTTTTGAATGCAATTTATGCTAAACATGATTTAATTGAATTTTAGAAACACATTAACCATGCATGCCTCTGTATCGTAAAATGTATCCACTATAGTAGAGCTATATGTGTAGATTGCTATGCATTGTGGATAGTTGCTTGTTTTGCAAGTTGAGAACACAGTCTCCATGCTAGAATTGAGTGAACTATGCATCATGAACATATTTTGCCATGCTTGGGACTCGTTGAACAAAAGGGTCATAAGGGGCACTTGAAACTGGTAAACTATGAAATGCAACTTTAGAGACATGATGATAGGCCATTGTACATCTGCTATATTCATGTTAGAGACATGATGAATGGAGATAGGCCATTGAGATATATTGATATATTCCATATTTTTAGACATGAGGACTGGTATTGCGACAAATCGTTTGTTGAACTATTGCATTGTGCTCATTCGCACATGCTTGTGAGGGTTGTCCCTACAAGCCGGCACTCGGAGATAGCCATCGCGATTCATATTCGCTTTGCGGGATTGGGCGCCGAAGTGATTGCCGTGGGACAGGCTCATTCTTAGGGTGGGGATGATGACTACACGGGGCCATTAGCTCGGCACCGGCCAGACAGCCTACGGGTGGTCTCAGGGCCATAGACAGCCTTCGGGTGGGTCTTTCAGATTCGACTTTGAGTATTCACTATGAATGTGGCAAGATGATGAACTTAGTGTACTACTTGGACATTGACTAGAATAGTAAACAACGGAACTTTACTATTTCGCATTGTGAACATTTATTGATAGTTGGAGACTTTTACTTCATGCATAGTTGCCTCATACTTATGCTAATTATGCTAAGTAGAGATATCATGTTGTAGTAAGTTACATTTTTTTTACTTACCTTTCGCTTTTCTACTTTTATAGTCACTGACATCTTTTGTAGCTTTGGGCCTCGTTGTGCATTCACTGAAGTCAGTAATTGCCCACTGGGAACTATTTTTAATAGTTCTCACGCCCCTGTTTTATGGTTTACTTTTCAGAGCCTTCGGCACCGGCGGAGGCACGGGATCGCGGCAAGGGGATCGCTTAGCTAGCTAGCGAGGAGCGGTACTTTGCCTAGGTGGTTTACTCTTTCTTTTTGTAGTTGAGAGAGTGAGAGGTTTTTGTATCCCTGTATAGAGACCACCTATGTATCTACCTATAGCACTTGTATCTGGGATTTCCTGGTATCACTTTATGTTTTATTTAGTGGATTTACAGTTTTATCCATATCCTTGCTGTAGCATTTAGACATTTATTATGCTCTGATATTCCTAGATGTCTTTTATTATTGCTTTTATTATTGTTGTTTTAGACACCTTATACGTTTTAGACGTCTGGCGGGTTTGGGCACGCGCCGGGCAGGCTTCCGCTGGGTCCCGGGGCGTGACACGATCGCTGCAAGAGAGTCGTCTCTAGCTAGATAGCTTGGTGTAGGTGGTTATCTCTCCTTTTGTATTTGTTGGGGAGAGAGACGTTTTGTACCCTGTGTGTAGAGACTACTACTATTGTATTTAGCTTTATTCATGTGGATCTTGTTTTGTACACTACTCGATGATTTATTTTTAGTTATTCAGTTTTACTTTCCTACTTGCCTTTAGAGACTAATTGTATTCATGCTCTGATATTACACTAGATGTTGTTACACTCTTGTTTTATTTATCACATATATTGTTGTAAACACCTTATATATTGTAGCCATATGGCGCGTCTGGACATGCATCGGGCGGGCTTCCGTTGGGTCCCGGGGCGTGACATGGGAACTTGTAGATCTACCCTCAGATAAAGAAGCTGTTGGCTTAAAGTGGATTTACAAAACCAAGTTCAAGCCCGACGGATCTATTCAAAAAATAAAGGCTAGGATTATTGCCAAAGGGTATTTACAACAAGACTGTATTGATTTCTCTGAAACCTTCGCTCCAGTTGCTTGTTTTGATACAATAAGAACAGTTTTGGCTCGTGCGGCTCAATATAAATGAAAATTTTTCAACTTGATGTTAAACTTCATTTTTAAATGGTTTTTTGGATGATAAAATTTATGTTAAGCAGTCTCAGGAATATGAAATTAAAGATATAGAAAATAAAGTGTATAGGCTCAAAAAGGCGTTATATGGGCTCAAACAAGCGCCGCAGGCTTGGTATAGTCGGATAATTCCTATTTTCTTCAAAATGGTTTTAGCCGAAGTGAAAGTGAGTCTTCACTTTATGTAACGACCCATGGTATGGAAGTTTTGATTGTTTGTCTTTATGTTGACAATTAAATATATGTTGGAAACTCGCAAAAAATGATTGATGAATTTAAGTCTCATATGGTGTTTGAATTTGAAATGACGGGTCTTAATTTGATGAACTATTTTTTGGGTCTTGAAGTTGTACTGTAACACACTGAATTTTAGCAAATTGTAAGGTTCGAGTATTTGATTGGTGATATGAGCCTTTTGAGTTGTCTGTATGGTCGTTGACTATGTTTCGACCTATGACTCGCATCCTGAGGAGCGAGGGTGAAAACTTAGCGCCAAAATCTCTAAAATGAAGAATTTGGGCTGCTCTCGGGTTGACTCTGCAGGGCAGAGTACCGGTACCGCATCGCGATGGTACCGGTACCCAGTGCATTTTCTCGCAAACCCGAGACTCGTGTTTGCACGTGCTGCTGCCTAGTACCGGTACCCCATCCCGTGTCACCGGTACACAGTGCAGTTCGAAGACTGCCGATTTTTTAGGGTTCTCTTTGTAATTGTTGCAGCATTTTATATACCCCACACCCTTTGGCTGGGGCTTCTTGTGCTGCAACCAGAGAGGAGAAAAGGTAGGGTTCCTCTTCCTTTTCTCTTGGATTTTCCTCTCTCTTTTGCTTTGGATTTGAGGTTTGATCTCTCCACATGCTTCCCCCTTGCATTTTGGTGACCCTCTCACCATTGGAGAAGCTTTCGAGCTTGGATTGGAGCCTTTTGGAGGAAAGATTTCTAACCCTAGCTCACTCCTAGCTTGATTTGGAGCTTCAAGAGAGGTTAGTAGCTTTAATCTTCCCTTTGATTCACCTTTTAGTGGATTTCTTGTGATGAAACCTAGTTTTGTAGAAACTAGGGTTTTCTTTGGGGCTTTTAATTTGGAAGCTTTTGGGTTGGAATTGATGAGTATAGAACACTTTTGTAGGTTGGATTTGAAGCTTGGAAGCTTCGATTTGAGTTTTGGACAGGTGTAGCATGATCAAAGGTATTTTTCACCTTAGTGTGTGTGGGTTTTTCGAAGATTTTCGAAATAGTCGTTTTGGAGTTTCTAACCCTTTAGAATTTCTCTTAGAGTGTTAGAAGTTCGGTGGACAATTTCGTTCGAAGGAACGAAAGGGTTCGAAGTGCTTCCGGTGGGTTTGATCTCACCGAAATGGGTGAACTCTCCCTATATCTTCCTTTTAGTTTCAAGACATAATTAGATACTTTTTCATGCTCAATATGACATGTTAGAATTTATGAGAACATAATATGTACATATTATGTATAGTGAAAATTTCATACTCTATGTAGTAGAGACATATATGTGGACTTGAGCATAAAGTGACACTTCATAATGAACTCTCTTTTATGCAACCTTAGAAAGCATGTTAGAGTATAAATAATGAAATAACATCTCGAGGGTACCTAGTGAATGGGTTAAGTAAATAGTTATCTTACATGATGACAACATTGTACTTGTTATAGACAAGGTGAATGAACTTAGCATTTCTTGCATTATACTTATTGTAGACAAGGTAGTTGTGATCTTGTGACATAGAACATGATAAGGTCATCATAAAGATAAACTTGGTGTATTCAACCTAGTTGAACAACTAGAACTTAACATGTCACACGGTAATTTGATGCATTAAGTTAGTAGAATAACTAGTGCTTGACATTGTGATATTACATGTGATCTAGGGATCGATAGTTGCATTCCATATATTAGACATGAGAATAGTGTTTAGAACGCCCTTGCACGAATGATAAGATGGATAATTGCATGTAGCATTAATTGTATGAAATTACTTGCACGATAGTTTATTACACCATGTAGGCATTTGTAGAAAAGTATATAAGCATGACAGGCATCATGGACATCGACATATCTTATAGTACCTATGCATATGGCATGAGAAAGTAATTTCCTTAGCTATAGTGGAATAGTCTAAGTGCAAACTCTCATTGAGACTTGAACAATAGTGAACTATCCTAAATAGGATAATGACAAGTGTTATGTGCTTATGAACTAGTGACTTATACTTGACATAGTAAATATGAACGTCATGTAGTGACATTTGGATTAGTAAATGATAAACCTTGACAATGTGATACTATATTGGACGTTTCAGGTCGTTGGTACTCATTCCATGTTTTAGACATGATGACTGAGAGCTGGATACTATTGATCATGTTTGCTTGCCATCGTGCTCATTCGCATATGCTTGTGAGGGTCGCTCCCCACAAGCCGGCACTTCGGAGATAGCCTACACAACACAAGCTCGCCCGTGCAGGATTGGACGCCGAAATGGGATGCCGTGGATGTCACGCCCCGCTCCCCGCCAATTTGGTCGGATTCGGGCCACGTCAACAGACGCCAAACGGGCAGGGCCTCCCCTGCCCGCCCAAGGCTCTAGCATCAAGTATAATTAAGCAATCAAACAAAGAGATTTGCAATTATACAAGGCTTGCATGAGGGCAAGCAACAACGGAAGCGAAAGCTCTAACCTACAACATACAACTATACATAATATTTGATTACATTTAAACCAAATACTAGTAAACTAAAACTATTACATTCATTTTCTTTCATTCATAATATCTTTTTACATCATAATCATTCTCCCAAAATACATGAATGTTTACAACTTTTACATCTCTAGATCAACAAAAGAAAGTTGATACATGAACCAAAAAGGGAATGACTATATGCAAGTACTCCGGTGGCCACTAGCTATGGCGCAATACCCTTGCCTCGATCCTCCGCCGCCCCACTCGCGCTCTGATCTGTAGGGTTAGTGGTGTGAGAACTACAACGAAATTCCCAGTGGGTTCAGCAACCGACCTCGCCGACTTACCCACTAGGTCTATTTAGGCATAAGTATTTCAAAGAAAGAGAAATAGTAGCCAAACTAATGCTAATACTATGCCTGCAAGAAAACTGTCAGTAGATATATAATCAAATAAAGGATGATTATGCATGCATGCTTTTTCCATAATTTTGCTTTGGCTTTTACCCAATCTTACCGGTTAACCATGTTAACCCCAATAACTCACAACCCGAAATCCCTTTTGTTCGGAGAGGCTCTAAGCACTGCAAGACCCGAGGGACCGTCTTCGGGGCCACTATCGCCGTGGTGACCAACTCCAGAGCACACCGCTTGAGGGGGGCTACCGCCCTCAAGCCAAGACTTATCGTGAGTATCGATCTAATTCTCAACTTGAGGATATATAGCCACTAGTCACAATGCCACAACCAATGATAGGTTCCTACCTTATCATATTTGCCACTTCTAGGTTATTCTTGTCATTATGCTACTAATGGTTAAACCTTGTTTAACTATCCTTTTTTCGATGCCAATCTTGTCTCTATTGTCAATGTCACCTTTATTTACTATTATCATAGTCTCGGTCTCACATTCACACAAGTATAGGGTTCCACAAACATGTCCACTATGGTTCATATCAATCTCTATGTTCATCTACTTAGAAGCATGTAATTGAAGTCCAACCATCTTTCACATGTAATTAACTCTAATATGTATGAATGACTATTGACATAATGCTCAAATAAAAGGTGAGATAGACATAGAAGGGAATCGAACGATTCCGGAGTGCACCCCCACCTCGAATAGTAGTAGAGGAGTTGTGGTTCGATTCTCGAAATTTTTAGAAGCCTAACCCGCGCGCTACGACGATCTGTACCAAATTTGAGCCAAATTAGGCTTTTTATTCAATATCTCTACTTAAACATTTTCGTTTCGTCGAACCGAGTTTTCCAATGCGTTGGGAATACCCCTAATTAGGTTTCCTTGAGGTTAATTTACCTTAGAAACGATCGGAAACAAAAGCTCCAAATTTGGTGCCCTAACAATGCAATATATGGTTTTCTCCTAGATTGATTTTGTAACTAAGAAAATACTAGCTTAGAATCATCTAGGAAGCTCTCTAATACCATTCCTAAGCCATTCGAACCATTCCTAGGGCATCTACTTTAAACCCTAGATGTTCACCATTAGAGCACATGAAGCTTCCATGGGTTTTCATGGAGTTCATGGCTCAAGAAGGTTTTAAAGCTTGCTAGAGGATCAAAACTCCAAATCTTAGGGTGAAAATCCAAACCCTAGAAGTGTTCTTGCAGAACAACTCACCTTAGCCCTAAGCTCCTCCAAGTCCTCCTTGTTGGAGAGCTCCTAGGTCCTCTAATCCACCAAAATCCACCTCCAAAACCTCCCAAACCTTCTCTTCCTTACTCTAGGGCAAGATCTCTAGAGAGAGAAAGAGAGAAATGAGAGGAAGAGATGGTTGCTGTATAAAACAGGGAGAAAGGGGTGTGTTGGGTCATATATAGTGTGTAACAATAGCAACTAGGCCCTCCAAACTCCAACATTTGCAGCAGACCGATCTTGTGCTGCTAGACCAAAGTGTACCGGTACACGGGACTCTGTCACCGGTACACTTTCTGCGCATAGGCAACCCGAGAGCAACTTCCCTCGGTCAGCCGTTTTGTACCGGTACAATATCGATGTTGTACCGGTACACTTTACCCAGACTGCAGTTTTTCACGTCTTTTCGTTTCTACTTTGCTCCAATCAATGGAAAAACATTTCTATCTCTTTTAAGCTCACTTTTAATCCTTCCAATCTTGTTGGAATACCAATTGGAACTTGTCCAACTATATCTTTCGCGTACTTTAGTCAATTTTGCTAAAGTTCGATAATCTCTACCGAGGTTTCGATATATTACAGTGGGGGAGGCTCATTCCTAGAGTGGGAATGTTGACTACTATGGGGCCATTTTAGGCATGGCGCAAGCCGGACTACGCATGTGTAGATCCATGACGAGGCTTGAACTATGATACTTAAAGTATAATGTGGAAACTACTAATAGAGAGTGCATCCTAGTAGGACTAGTAGACATGCATGATAGTGCATATTGTAGACTTTATGTTAGTCATTCTTAGCATTGACACTCTAGTGGTAGTAAATTATACCTATATCGATTGGCATAATACATGGTTAGAATAATAAAGAAAAGCATAATCACTCATTGTAGCATTATGGACATATTGAACATGCATGTAAACTAATATTGGCAAATAGTTGAATGTACATGTAAACGAACATTGGCATATAATTGGATAAATGAAATTANCGCGATCATCGTGATTGCTCCACCGAATCTTAACATAGGAAATTTTTCGATTTCGCAGTTTTCGCACTTCTCGGGCGATAATCATCACCGGAAACTCCTCGTAGCTCAAGTCTTCTTGAAGTTTCGGCAGTTCATATAACATCGCGTGCTCTGGTTCATGGATGTACTTGCGAAGATTGGAGACGTGGAATACATTATGCACATCGGCGAGCTTCGGCGGCAGGGCAAGCCGATAGGCCACCGTGCCTACTCGCTCCAATATCTCATAAGATCCGATGTATCGGGGACTTAGCTTTCCCTGTACTCCAAATCGCTTCACACCCTGCATCGGTGAAATTTTCAAGAACACGCGATCGCCAACCGCGAACTCTATGTCTCGACGGCACCTATCTGCATAACTTTTCTGTCTCGATTGTGCCATAAGCAATCTCTTGCGAGTAAGGCAGACTTTCTCCTCCTATTCTCGCGAAACATCGGGGCCGAACTCTGCACGTTCACCCACATCACTCTAGTGTATAGGAGATCGACACTTCCGCCCATAAAGAGCCTCGAATGGTGCCATCTCTACACTAGCATAATAACTGTTGTTGTAGGTGAACTCGGCCATCGGCAGATGATCACACCAACTTCCTTTATAGTCGATGACACACGCCTGCAGCATATCCTCCAGAGTTTGAATGGTCCTTTCTGTTTGCCTATCTGTCTGAGGATGGAATGCTGTACTAAAATCAAGCCGTGTACCAAGGGCTTCCTGCAGGCTCTTCCAGAAGTGTGAGGTGAATCGGGGGTAGTGATCCGACACGATTGACATCGGCACCCCGTGCAACCTCACTATCTCATCGAGGTAAACCTACGCCAACTTGTCACCTGCCCACATAGTGTGGATCGGCAAAAAGTGAGCCGACTTTGTCAAACAATCCACAATCACCCAAATTGCATCGTGGCCGCCTGATGAACAAGGCAACCCAACCACGAAATCCATCGACACATCTTCCCATTTCCCAAACGGGGATTAGTAGGCCTTGAAGTTTTCCCACTGAAAATCGACACTCCGCTTTCACCTGTTGGCATACTAAGTATTTTGCCACGAAGCGCCCAACATCACCTTTCATTCCAAGCCACAAATAGTGCATTTTCAATCCTTGATACATCTTGGTGCCGCCCGGGTGATCACAATAAGGTGACCAATGTGCCTCTTGCAAGATTAACCTTCGAATCTCCTCATTATTTGGCACACACCATCGATTTCGGAATCAAAGTGTACCACTGGCGTCTACCATAAAATCGCCGCCACGACCCTTCTCGATGTCGCGCCGCACCTTTTGGAGTTCTGGGTCCGCAAGTTGCAGATTCTTGATTCTCTCCAACAAGGTCGGTTGGACAACGAGCGCCATCAACTGAGCCGGAATCTCGGGAGCAACCACCTCAAGGTTCATTCGCTCCATGTTCAGCCATAGGGGTGATTGATTTGTAACCTACATAGCGAGGTTCTCCGCTGACTTTTTGCTAAGAGCATCCGCGACCACATTCACCTTCCCGGGGTGGTAAAGGATATCAACATCATAATCCTTTAGTAGTTCTAACCACCGCCGCTAACGCATGTTAAGCTCTTTCTATGTAAACAGATATTTCAAGCACTTGTGGTCGGTGTAGATCTCGCAATGCGCATCATACAAATAGTGCCTCCACAGTTTTAAGGCGAAAATCACCGCCGCTAGCTCTAAGTCATGGATGGGGTAGTTTTCTCATAGCTCTTCAGTTGACGGGACGCATAAGCAATTACTTTCCCGCCCTGCATCAGGACACACCCCAATCCCAGATAGGATGCATCGCTGTAGACCACAAAGTCTTCACCCTGCACTGCTAGAGTGAGCACCGGAGCCGAAGTTAATCTTTCCTTCAACTCTTTGAAATTCCGATCGCATTCCTCGCTCCAAACAAACTTGGTGCCTTTCTGGGTCAGACGGGTAAGTGGAATCACTATCTTTGAAAAGCCTTCCACGAACCGCCTATAATAGCCTGCCAGGCCCACGAAGCTTCGAACCTCGTGACATTCTTTGGGCGCGGCCAATCCTTGATCGCCTCAACTTTCCTCGGGTCTACAGAAACTCCACCCTCGAAAATTACATACCTTAGAAATGCGACCTCTCGGAGCCAGAAGTCACACTTCTTTAGCTTAGCATATAGCTTCTCCTCCCGGAGGAATTGAAGCACTATCCTCAGATGCTTGGCATGTTCCTCGTCGTTGCGAGAATAGATCAATATGTCGTCTATGAAGACCACGACAAATCGATCCATGTACTCCCTGAAGACACGGTTCATCAAATCCATGAACGCCGCCAGGGCATTCGTGAGCCCAAATGGCATGACCGTGAATTCATAGTGCCCATACCGCGTACGGAACGCAGTTTTCTGCACATCCTCCGGCTTGATCTTCAGTTGGTGATAGCCGGACTGCAAATCTATTTTCAAGTACACACACGACCCCTGCAACTAGTCGAACAAATCCTCGATTCGGGGAAGTGGGTACTTATTCTTGATTGTGACTCTGTTCAACTCTCGATAATCCACGCAGAGTCGAAACGACCCGTCCTTCTTCCTCACAACCAACACCGGGGCTTCCCACGGTGATACACTTGGTCGGATGAATTGCTTGTCGAGGAGGTCCTATAACTGACTCCTCAACTCTTTCAGTTCCGCCGGCGCCATTCGGTACAGAGCCTTCGAGATCGGTGCAGTACCGGGAATCAAGTCTATTACGAACTCGATCTCCCGATCCGGCGGTATCCCCGGTAACTCTTCGGGAAATACATCGGGGAACTCCCGTACCACTGACAACTCCTCCAAGGTCGAAGCTGCTCGGTCCACTTCTACAACGGTCACCAAGAACGCTGCGCAACCACTGTTGACCAACTTCCTTGCCCTCGTTGCCGACACCGTCGCGGCGAAGCATGAGCTCCGACAAGCCCGATAAGTGAACTCCTTCTATCCTGGCTCTTGAAATGTGATCACCCTGTTCTTATAATCAATCGTGGCATGATTTAGAGAGCCAGTCCATGCCTAATATGACGTCGAACTCTTTAAGGTACTTGAGTTCCAACATCCGAATAGGCATTATCCAATCACCTACTTGTACTGGACACGACGAACACTCCGTATAGGTGATAAAGGTCGACCCAGGGCCCTCAACTCGCCACTTGCCCTCACTTGCCTCTATGACTATGTCATGCATGTGTGCGAATGATCTACTAATAAATGAGTGCGTGGCAACTGTATCAAACATAGCCCTGGAGCGAACTCCGTTAATCAAAACCATACCTACCACAAGGCGATGCTTCTCTGCCTCTGCAGGATCTTCGGCTTGGACCTGAGCGGCGAATACCCGTCCGCTCGGGGCCGAACGCGCCATCTTGGGCTGTCGTGGGGTCATCACGCGCCCTGCTGATGCAGCCACCGGTGGAGCTCCTCCATAATAAGCCGGAGCTGCCGGCGCTGATGCACTAGATCGAGCAGGTGAAGCTCCCTCTCCCGGGCAGTCGCGTGCGAAGTGCCCTGGTTGCCCGCACTTAAAGCACCTGCCTTGGCGCTGCTCACATCGCGACGTCAGGTGGCCTCCGCCGCATATGACACACCACTGCGCCCCACGGCCCCTGTATTGAGTCCACGAATACTTCGGGGGCTTTTTGGAACTTGCTTGTCCCCCCGAATCGCTACCCTGATGCTTCTTCCCTTTGTCCTTGGACTCTGCCAACAACTCGCATTTCTCCTGGACTTGAGCGTCACCATGCTCCGCCCAAAGCACCCGGTCGAAGACCTCCGCAAAGGTCGGGAGCTTGAGTATCTGCACGGCCTTGTAGATCCCCGACCAAAGTCCTCGTAAGAACCAGTCGGCCCAATCCCGGTCATCTCTCACCACACTCGGGACACAGTCTATGATATAGGAGAACTCCTGCTCCTGAGCGGTCCCCCTGCTCCAACTTGCGGAACTTCTCCTGGAGCTTCCGCTTCAACGTATCGGGGAAGTAGTTGGTGAACATCGCCCTCTTGAACTCCTCCCACAACATCGGTGGAAGATCGGAAGGCCGATCTTGCTTTACATGCTTCCATCACACGTTTGCCGCTTCTCCAGGCAGTGGGTGGCATGATACACCTTGTCCCTCTCTAAGGTGCGCAAATCTTCAAAGAGCGTTTCCATCGAGTCAATCCATGACTCGACCATTGCCGGCTCTACCTTCTCCCCTTCAAAGATTGGCGGGTTGAACTTCTTGAACATAATAAGAGTCACCAACGCGCGCTCCCCTTCCACGTCTTCGGCCATCACATCGGGTGTCGCCGATCCCGATGCCGCCGGAGGAACAATTGCCGGCGAGGGACGTGCCGCCACCGGGACTGCCACTATCCCCTCACCCTCAGCCGCTTCAGGTACACCCACCGAGAGTGCGGGCGGTCCGCCGCCTTCGGTCACCGTCGCGGCCGCCGCCGCAACCTGTCGCTCCAAAAGCTCCTGGAACCGCTTAAATCGGGTCTCCTGGCGCTGCACCACATCGGTTAATGCAATCACCTGCGCCCGCAACCGATCCATCTCGCTTGGTTCAGCCTGCTCGGGCACCTCAGGAGGCGGTGCCGTAGTAGATCTCGTACTAGGGCGTCCCCTTGGTGCCATTAGCTCCTGAAACGCAAACACTGGGTTAATTATCTTAACCCGTTCGCTTCGTCGCAACTACGGCTCAACAGCAAAATCGGGCGGAAGCACACAAGTGTACTTATTCTAGACTCTTGGCATCATGTCGTCGGCCGCCGACACAACCACCTCAAGTCAAGAACTAATACTACTTGAATCCATCTCTAGCAACTGCTAGAGACGTATCTCCATTCTCGACCCAATCGAATCACTTCCGCCACCGTTATAGGTTCACGTTCCACTCACGCACCTATAACCTTACGGTTTTTCAACCTAAGGTCTCCTAGGTCAATCCTAGACTCTCTCTTTACTTGTTCTTAACTCGCTCTGATACCATTTCCCTCTGTCACACCCCGAGACTGCAACCAATTTGGTCCGGTTCGAGCGCGTCGAACAGACCCCGGATGGACAACACCTCCCCTGTCTGCCCAAGGCTCAACAACGAGATTGTGTACAAGAATTCTCCCAGGATATTAAATTCAATACATACACAATCAACGGGCACAACCAGTGCAAACAAAAAAAGAACAAGTAATCCACAAGCAATACAAGTGAAATAAAGAGAGATCTACTAGCTATTACATCACATAGCACTCTTTCATTTACATTTACATGTTTCTCCAAAATAAATACATGATCATTTCCAAATACTACTTAATTCTTCCAAAATATAAAGCATCTAGATACAAAAGGGTACTCTAATGCATAGGAAATCTAGAAATGTAACTACTGCTCGGGCGCGATGCCCTTGCCGCGATCCTCGCCCGGCGCGCCTGCACTCGACCCTCTAATGAAGTGGGGTGAGAACTATCTTCCATAGTTCCCAGTGGGCTTGGCCGCCGACTCCGCCGATCTCCCCACTAGGTCCAGGTGGGCAAAGTAACAACAGATAGATAGATAGATAGATATATCTAAAACAGTAAATGACATAATAGGAAAACTATGCTACTATGCCCATAATCAGAGATATGAATGCATGCATCATTTAGTAAAGGTTTACTATCATGCTACTATGTTCAATTCAACCATGTTCAACGACGGTTATTCTTTTATTTATCCAATCCATGTCGAATCCCTTGGGGTCGCCCTCGACTCACATCTTCATCATGTTGGGTAAGGAGACTCAACTCGGTCTCAAACCAGGGATTGTCTGCGGACATCAACTCTGTCCCGATCGCCCGACACTCCGGAGTACTCGACGACATGGATGGCTATACCACCCCGGATGGCTATACCACCTCAATATAACAAACTGTGAGCTTGATCTATTCTCTCCACTTGAGGACACCCTACGAACTAGGGCGAACAACTCTCTCGGAACTCACCTATTCCGACATTCATGCATAAGTGCTTAGCTATACTAAGTTATTTGTTCACGAGTCATTCACTAGGGAATCCTTCTATCCCTATGTTCACATACCACTAGTGTCATAATACACTACATTAGATGCCACTCGTTTTGTTCACATATCATTCATATGCCACTCGTTATGTCACTAATCATCATTGAGTTCATCTCTTTCCTTTAGCACTATAGGATTCAATGTTCCGACCCAATCCTTACCTATCCAATTTACCAAGTATTCAACTCACACTAGGTTATTATTTAGAAAGCATAAGGAAAAGGTATTACAATGCAATCCTACAATGCATATGCAAGAGATGCAAATCATGATGTGCTAAGATATAGAAATGAACCCGGTTGCTTCGGGATGACACCCCCCACCTTTTGTCGATGTAGAGGTTCTAGAAATGCTTCCCAACGAACGTTACGACGATGTCTCGGCCTCCTAGGTCGAAACTAAGCTTGGTCGGCCTTTTTTTGCCGATATCTTTTCACCGGCTCGACGAATCGTAAATTCGACTTCACCCCCGCGTTTAGATACCTAGCAATTAAGTTTAGATGCCCTCAAATGAGATCAATCTCATAAATTTCAAAAAATCCCAATTTGGAGCCCTAGGTTTGCATCAATGCAATTGCTCCATCCAAACTCTAGATTCTAGCCCTAAACACTTGTTAAGCATGCTAGGGGTCCATTTGACCCATTTATAAGGCTAGAAATCCAAAACCCTAGGTTCTTCTATGCTAGGGTTGAGAAGCTCACCTCTAGGCTAGCTCCAATGGAAGGAAGAGGAAGAGGAGAAGGTGGTGATGGTGATCTCCTTCAAGTTCTCCTCCTTCTTCTTCTTCTTCTTCTCCTTCTTCTTCTCTTCTTCTTCTCCTTCTTCTTCTTCTTTCCTAGAGAGAGAGAGGTAGAGAATATGGGTGAGGAGGGGAAATGAGAGAGGGAGAGAGGGTGCTTTCCCCTCTATACCCCTCACTAATGCCACTTTTGCATAAAAGCTCCTCAACTTTCCTTCTCTCAAACCGGTCTGCCTAGGCAGATTTCGTGCACAGGGACCGGTCCCTCTACGGGAGGATCGGTCCCCGAGAGCTTCTCTCACAGGCTGGAGCTCCCAGCTAGCTTCCCCGAGAGCAATGCTCTCGCAGGACACTTACGAGAACCGGTCCTCCACTGGGAGACCTGTCCCCACAGGGACTCCTCATTGCTTACGGGGACCGATCTCTCCCCCCAAGGACCGGTCCCCGAGAGCATTACTTGTGCGAGCAGAGTTTTCTGCCGCACACCAGCTTACGGGAACCGGTCCCTCATACCAGGGACCGGTCCCCGAGAGCACAATCTGCAGAAGTGCATGTTTGCACTATTTGCTCTCGTGGACTTCAACTCCAATGCACTTTTTAGGTTTTAGACATCTTCAGCTTTTCCGAAGCATATCCACTCGATAATTAGTCGATTCTGGACGAAGTACAACTCTCGGATTTCGAGGATTCACTTCCTTACAACCGTTTTGTATTGGAGTTTAAGGATGTACCTTAAACGAATTTTGAGGTTGAGCTGGAACATCGCGAACTTATTGTGATGCTACCTAAGCTCTTAGTGCCCCACTAGTTTTAGGGACTTGCTGAATGACAATTCCAAGCCCTTCTGGATGGATTTGTAGAATCGGTTGATGACGGCCGTGATATATCCTTATGAGGATCTGCGACGGATGACTGCGTAGGCAGATTGAGGTAATCGAGGTATGAAACTCTCACTGTTTGATTGAGTGGTTTGGAAAGCTCAAGGAGGGAAACTACCAAGTTACTTATTTCCCCTTTTCCGGTTTATGCACAAAGGAATTAAGTTCATCAGATAGAACTGCATAAAAGAGTTTATGGGATTGACACTCTAGTTAATAGTTATATCAAGACGACAACGATAGAGAACTTATTAATGAAGTGTGAATGGATCCCTCTCTATCGCTTGAGCTGAGCTCGGTGACGACGGATACCTTAAGTATCAAGTACTAAGGAAGGTATTGAGGATAAGACTTTGATTGGCTCTACTCGAGGAATCAAGTGACGAGTGTTATGTGATATTCTATCGGCGGCAAGCCGGTCGTCTAGACCGGTGAAGGATTTAATTGGATATCAAAGTTGAACAGATGATGAAATTCCCACTGACGGGATTGTTATGATTCGTCTTACAATTGGTATCAATGAGTATTGGAATTGAAGAAATGTCCTCAGTGGAATTCATGGAGCTTTTGAGTACCGACCCCAAGCAACAATTATGGAAGTGAAATTAAGATTTCCGCCCTAGTGGTGGAACTGGAGATGACATGGAAGCATTGTGATCCGATGCCGAATGTTTGATCAAGTAATCACCTCTGGTGAGTGAGTTTGAATGATTCGTCGATTTTCGTTGATATCGGAAGAAATGTTATCATGGAAATTGATTTTGGACGGCTTCGTGGTCAAACAAGATTTGAATTGTAGGATGTAGCCAATGGAAGCAATATGGAATAGAATTACCCAGTTGTGCAATTTCTTGACGAGTTATGACCCTTGGATTTGGAGGATCATCGTTGGGATTTTGGGTCGACGATTGAATTTTATATCGCTTCTTGCTAGTGAGTGATAATCATTTGAGCGCTCCGGTGGAGTTTTGCTGAGTTGTGTATTGGGTGTAACCTCTGGATTCTTCTTATGGATAACACAGTTTGAATCCTTGTTAGAAGGATATATGATGGAATTCCTTTTTAAGAGCAAATTAAAGCAGACCTTGACTTCGCCCTCGACCTGGTTGAGGAAGGTGAGAAAAGGAATTTAGCCCTGTTGGGGGCAATTGGCTTCATGTGACCAACTGAAGAGCTTGTTGAACGAGCGCGGATTAGAGATGGAACTACCCTCTGAGGACTTGAGTTCGAGGAACTATTGTGGAAGATTGGCTTGCGAAATGCCGAATCTTTGGAGCCGCGGGACCTTGGTGTGGAGATGCCTTGGAGTAATCCAGCATGCTCGAGACCCTTAGAATCTGTTCTGTGTGCTGTTGGAGCGCTTTTCCCATCCTTTTCGGATGGATCTGTAGTGTGGTTGATTTGTAGTTTCGCGGACGAAACTCCTTTTTACGAGGGGAGATTGTAACACACTGAACTTTAGCAAATTGCAAGGTTTGAGTGTTTAATTAGTGATCTGAGCCTTTTTGGGTTTTCTGTATGGTCATTGACTATTGGGTTTTCTGTATGGTCGTTGATTATGTTCCGACCTATGACTTGCATCCCGAGGAGCGAGGGCGAAAATTTAGATCCAAAATCTCTAAAATGAAGAACTTGGGTTGCTCTCGGGTTGACACTGCAGGGCAGAGTACCGGTACTGCAACGGCAGAGTACCGGTACTGGACCTGGTACCGGTACTGCATTGCGATGGTACCGGTACCCAGTGCATTTTCTCGCAGACCCGAGGCTCGCGTTTGCGCGTGCTGCTCCCTGGTACCGGTACCCCATCCCGTGTCACCGGTACACAGTGCAGATCGCAGACTGCTGATTTTTTAGGATTCTCTTTGTAATTTTTGCAACACTTTATATACCCCACACCCTTTGGCTGTGGCTTCTTGTGCTGCAACCAGAGAGGAGAAGAGGTAGGGTTCCTCTTCATTTTCCCTTGGATTTTCCTCTCTCTTTTGCTTTGGATTTGAGGTTTGATCTCTCCACTTGCTTCCTCTTTGCATTTTGGTGACCCTCTCACCATTGGAGAAGCTTTGGAGCTTGGATTGGAGCCTTTTGGAGGAAAGATTTCTAACCCTAGCTCACTCCTAGCTTGGTTTGGAGCTTCAAGAGAGGTCAGTAACTTTAATCTTCCCTTTGATTCACCTTTTAGTGGATTTCTTGTGATGAAACCTAGTTTTGTAGAAACTAGGGTTTTGTTTGGGACTTTTCATTTGGAAGCTTTTGGGTTGGAATTGATGAGTGTAAAACACTCTTGTAGGTTAGACTTGAAGCTTGGAAGCTTCGATTTGAGCTTTGGACAAGTGTAGCTTGATCAAAAGTATTTTTCACCTTAGTGTGTGTGTGTGTTTTTCGAAAATTTTCGAAAAAGTCGTTTTGAAGTTTCTAACCCTTTAGAATTTCTCTTAGGGTGTTAGAAGTTCGGTGGACAACTTCGTTCGAAGGAACGAAAGGATTCGAAGTGCTTCCGGTAGGTTTGACTTTACCGAAATGGGTGAACTCCCCCTATGTCTTTCTTTTGGTTTTAAAACATAATTAGATGCTTTTTCATCCTCAATATGACATGCTAGAATTTATGAGAACATAATATGTACATGTTATGTGTAGTGAAAATTTCATGCTCTATGTAGTAGAGACATATATGTGGACTTGAGCATAAAGTGACACTTCATAATTAACTCTCTTTTATGCAACCTTAGAAAGTACGTTAGAGTATGAATGATGAAATAAGCCCTTGAGTGTACCTAGTGAATGGGTTAAGCAAATAGTTATCTTACATGATGACAACATTATACTTGTTATAGACAAGGTGAATGGAACTTAGCATATCTTGCATTATACTTGTTGTAGACAAGGTAGTTGTGATCTTGTGACATAGAACATAATAAGGTCATCATGAAGTTAAACTTGGTGNTCCATCTTCCTCTTGACGCTGGTCGGGAAGTAGTGCGCCAGAAGAAGCTCCTTGAACCTCGTCCAAGTGATAGATGCCAAGTCAGTGCTGGGGTGCTCCTGAAAGTCCAACCACCAGCGGTAGGCCTCGCCGTCCAAGTGGTGAGTGGCGAGCCAAACTCTGTCCCTCTCCTCCACGAAAGTGTCGCGAAAGAGCTTCTCCATATGCATCAACCACTTCTCCACGATCCAGTGGTCGACCTTCTCGCCATCGAAGACTCGGGGACTGCACCTCCTGAACTCATTGAGGCGCTCCATCAATCTATCCCGCTCCGCCCCCTCAACCAAAGTAGGGAAAGCTGCTCCAACCGGGGGCCTCTGTACAGGCGGTGCTACCAAGACCTCCTCCTGGGGTACGGCCGCAGGCGCCGCACGCGAAGAACTGGGCGCGGGGGACGGCGCTCTCGGTGCAACGTCCACAACTGGCGCTGGCGGTGTAGGGCCCTGAGTCTCCCTAGAAGCTGCCGTCTGCTGCAACAGTAAGTCCTCCAGACGCTTCATCCGCGCCTCCTGTCGGCGCGCCGCCTCAGTCTGCTGTCGGGCCGCCTCTGCCTGCTGAGTGACCAAGTCGGTGAGGGCTGCAAGCTGGCCCCTCAACTCACGGACCTCGCTGGATCCGGAGGTAGCGGAGGTCTCAACCTCCTCGAAGTTTGCCGCATTGTCCGCTCCGGCAGATTGGGAGCGAGTAATCGGCATCGTCACTACAACATCATAAAAGCGCAAGTTAGTAAAAACCCACGCTATCGTATCCCCGCTCAAATAAACAATACCCAAATCATGCGAAAGTTTGGAAGTGTTCTACACTACTAACTCCCGATGTTACGTTGTCGGCCGCCAACGTAACCCTCCGCGAAGTTAGAAGCCGAACACTCCAATCAACTCTAACTTTTTTAGAGTTATCATAATACCCAATCATGATACTTTCGCTCACAAGTCGAATAGACCTCGTCTCTCACGAGCCTATTTCCTATAGTCCAACCGGCCTAAGGTTTGCTAGGTCCCCTAAGACTCAACCCTAGGCTCTGATACCAAATTAATCTGTCACGCCCCGGGACCCAGCGGAAGCCCGCCCGGCGCGTGCCCAGACCCGCCATATGTCTTCAACATATAAGGCGTCTAAAAACAACAATAATAAAAGCAATAATAAAAGACATCTAGGAGTATAAGAGCATAATAAATGTCTAAATGCTACAACAAAGGATGAGGAAAAGCTGTAAATCCACTAAATAAGGCATAAAGTAAATACAATAGGGATCCCAAATACAAGTGCTATAGATAGGTATACAGGTGGTCTCTATACATGGATACAAAAGCCTCACACTCTCTCCAAATATAAAAGAAAGAGGAGTAAACCACCTAGGCAACAGTAACTCTCCGCGAGCTAGCTACGCGACACCCTTGCCGCGATCCCGTGCCTCCGCCGGTGCCGAAGGCTCTGAAAAGGAAACATAGAAACAGGGGCGTGAGAACTATTAAAATAGTTCCCAGTGGGCAATTACTGACTTCAGTGAACTGCGCCACAAGGCCCAAAAGCTACAAGAAGAGGTCAGTGACTATAAATGTAGAAAAACAAGAGGTAAGTAAAATGTAACTTACTACAATATGATATTTCTACTTAGCATAAATAGCATAAGTACGAAGCGATTATGCATGAAGTAAAAGTCTCCAACTTTCATAAGGTTCACAATACGAAATAGTAAAGTTCCGAGGTTTACTATTCTAGTCAATGTCCAAATAGTACACTAAGTCATCATCTGTCCACATGTCATAATGAATACTCAAGTCGAATCTGAAGAGACCCACCCGAAGGCTGTCTATGGCCCTGAGACCCACCCGAAGGCTGTCTGGCCGGTGCCGAGCCTAATGGCCCCGTGGTAGTCAACATCCCCACCCTAGGAATGAGCCTGTCCCACGGCGATCCACTTCGGCGCCCAATCCCGCACGGCGAATATGTATCGCGATGGCCATCTCCGGAGTGCCGGCTTGTAGGGAGCGACCCTCACAAGCATGTGCGAATGAGCACAATGGCAAGTAGTCAAACGATCTGTCGCAAGTACCAAGTCCTCATGTCTAATAACATGGAATGTGTCAAGTATCTCAAAGGCCTACCCCTATGTCATCATGTCTCTAACATGGAATATAGCAGATATGTAGTGGCCTACCAATATGTCTCTATGTTGCAGTTTCATGGTTTACTAGTTTCAAGTGCCCCTTTATGACACTCTGGTTCTCTATGTCAAAACATGGTAACTATGTTCCAAAGTACCTATTCCAAGTCATAATTCTCGTAAGAGATGTATTTTTCACTTGCAAAATAAACACTTTTTCCGTATGCATGCATTCTACTCATATAGCTCTACTATATAGTGAAATTTTCATAATACACGAGGCATGCATTTTAAGTGCTCTAAAATTCATATAAATTCCATTTAGCATAGAAATGAACTTAAAAATAATTTACAACAAGTAGAAAGAGCATAGGGGCCATTTCGCCCCATTTCCACGAAGCCAAACCCACCGATGACAACGAAACTCCTCGTGCGCTCCAACGAGGGTGTCCCCTAGTCTCCTAGTATCCTAGAGGTATAGAAACATGTGTCAAACAAAGCTCACGAACAAAGCTAAGCTCAAACATTAAGCTTCTCTAGCTAGGTTGGAGAAAACTCACCGAAAGCTAACGAATCTCTCTCGATCTCGAAAAGGGAGTTAGATTCCTTCAAATCCAACCTAAATCAAAGTTCTAAACCAATCAATTTGGTTCTAGAAGCTACAAATCAAAAATCCCCATTTTTAGCCCTAAAACTCAAAATCTAGGGTTTGATCTAGTAACATCCAACAAAATCCGAATCTAGAGGAGAGAAAAAGCTACAAACCTCTTAAAAGCTCCAAACCAAGCTCCAAAGTCCTCTAGGGTTGAAGGTTGATCCTCAAACAAGCTCCAACCAAGATCTCACACTTCTCCAATGGTGAAATACCCACAAAAAGCAAGAAGGAGAAGAGAAAAGAGATCAAAACTAGCAAAAACCTAACAAAAATGGAGAAGAAACCATAGGGGAGGAGTTCTCACCTTTTCTCCACTGGTCTAGGGCTCAAAGGAGCTCACAAAGGGGCTGGGGTGTCATATATAGGTGTTGCAACAATTGCAAAAACACCCCTCCACGAAAACAGCCCGCTCTGCACTGTGTACCGGTACACGGGTTTGTGTACCGGTACACCACCCACGAAAAGCCAAACCCGAGCCTCGGGTTTGCTGGGGAAATGGTCTGTGTACCGGTACACCACCACGTACCGGTACAGCAATCGACCACGTACCGGTACAGCAAGCGGACCCGTACCGGTACGCAGCCCACTGAAGGCAACCCGAGAGCTAACCTAAAATTCAACTTTTTGGATTTTGGTACACCGTTTCAAACCACAATTCTCGGGACTCGAACCATGGGTCGGAACACTGTCTACGACCCTTCAAAAAGTCTGAGATGGCTCGTCACACAGATCAAACACTCGAACCTCGCAATTTGCAAAGGTCTAGTGCGTCACACCTTTAGTAGAGGCATGGCAATGAATTGAGCATGTTTATTTACTTGCCATTTATATATGTTGTTTACTTACCCCTTATAGCATGCCTCATTTGACCTAGTGGTGTATTTCGCCACTCTCAGCGGCTTACCCACTGGAAACTATTGTTTAATAGTTCTCACCCTCATTTGTTGTTGGTTTTTATTTCAGAGCCTTCCGCGACAGGAGAGGCTAGAGATCGTGGCAAGGGGTTAGCGACTAGCTAGAGCCCCTACGGAGTTATTTAGATGGACCCGTTATCATCTTTCTTTTTGTATCTTGTAGAAATATCTATTTTGTACTTGTTTTAGTGATATTGTTAGACTTCTGGATTTTTGTATACACTTTGTGTATTTGTGGATCTCTTTGTGCTAGAACATTAGTGATTTTATATTACTCGCTCTGATAGGCTTGTTAGGACTTGATCTTGTTCATTGCTAGTTTTTGGTAAACGCCTTGTGTGCATCGTGGTTGTTTGGTGTACATGGCGGGTCTGTGCACGCGCCGGGCAGACATCCACTGGGTCGGGGCGTGACATGTACAATCGGAAAAAGTTATTTCACAAAAGAAGTACATATCTGATTTACTTGATATCCCTTTCAAAAGACAAAACTCTGAAGTAGATTTGGTTTGAAGGATTAATTGTAATTCAGTGGCAAATCCGATGAGAACAAATTTGAAGTTTTCTATTAATGATGGCGCAGAAAAAGTTGATGCCAATAACTAAAGTAGTCTAATTGGGAGTTTACTATATGTGATGCACATGAGGTCAGATATTTTATTCTTGACTAACATACTTTCTCGGTTTATGCAAAATTCGAGTAAAATCCATATGGGTGCAGCGGAGCGGATCCTAGGATATTTGAAGGGGACTAATGGCCATGGATTATGATTCACTAACTTTAACATTTCTTCTCTTTTTGGCTTTTCTAATAGTGAGTGCGTAGGTTCTATTGACGATCGTAACATCACAGGTGGATATGTGTTCAAGCTCGGTTCGAATGCGGTGTGTTGGTCCTCAAAAAGCAACACACGACGACGTTATCTTTCCTCAAAAAGCAACACACGACGACGTTATCTTTCTCTGAGGTCGAATATATTACAGTTACTCTTGCAGCTTGCTGGGCAATTTGGTTGCGGCAAATTTTATGCGATCTGAAGCATAACCAAACGGATCAGATAGTCATCTACTGTGATAACCAATCTACGATTGCCATGAGGAAGAACCAAATGCACCAAAATCACACCAAATATATCGAAATCCACTACCATGTTATTCGAGACCAGATGGCAAACGACAATATCGTGTTGAAGCATTGTTCGACTCACCAGCAACTTGCGGATATTTTTACCAAGTCATTGCTGGTGGAGAAATTCGTTTGGTGTCATGAAAGACTTGGCATCAACAAGTTTCGTCTTATAGGGGCGTGTTGAAGATAAGAACAAACAATTTGTTAGGAAATTAGTTACTTAGAATAATCATTCATATGTTTAGTTTGATAAATATATGTTAATTACCAATCGTCCCTAGCGCAAGTGGCAAAAGGCTTAGTGGTTGGTATCCGAGGTCCCAAGTTCAAATCCTAGTTGATTCACATTTCCAATTAAATTTATTTCTAAATGAAATAAAATACTTACCAAAGAGGATACACCAATCAAGTTTAATTCTTCATATTATTCTTATACTCTGCCCCGTCTCATCTTCTCTTTTCTATTTTTTATTTTTTTCTGTGAATTACACACAATATAACAAGGTTTCTTCATATTATTCTTATACTGCCACATCTCATCTTCTCTTTTCTACTTTTTATTTTTTTTTCTGTAAATCACACACACCATAACAAGTGTGGTGATCTTGTGAGTATGCCTACCACCATAACATTACAATAAACTAAAGTTTAATTAAACTTAAGGCTCCGTTTGGGAATCTAGAATTTATTTCAATTTTTTTAAATTTAATGGTGCTAGAGATGTCCAAAAGCGCATACTCCAGATGAAAAAAAACTTAGTATTTGAGATGTATCGATCATTTCAAAATATTTTGGGTTCTATAAAAGGGAATTGATTTATATATATCTAGAGCAAAGTTTGCTATTGCCAGAGCAAAGAGATTCAAATTACGAATACAATATATCTATTTTGGCAATATTAAAAATTGCTTTGGTTATATGTATTCTCTAATAAATGTTTTCCATCTTTAGAAAGAGAGAGTTAGAGAGAGAGGGGAAAACAAATGGCTCAAATTTCTTTTTTAATTTTACTCCAAAATTACCGACTGTCCTTAAAGCAAGTGGCAAAGGGCTTGGTGGTTGGTACCCGAGATCCAAGTTCGAATTCTAGTTGATTTACATTTTCAGCTAAGTTTATTTCTATATAAAATAAACGAAGCGGGTAGTGTGCTACATATCTCTCAAAAAAAAAAAAAAAAAAAAAAAAAAAAAAAAAAAGAAACTCCAAAATTACATAAGTTTGAACCCTTTTTTTGTAATTTTCTCCAAAATTTCACAAGATTGTGGCAATTTTGTTGAATCCTGTATTTTTACGAAGAATATCCAAAATTTCTTCTTTAAAAAAAAAAGATTAATTTCATACAGGCCCCTGCAAACATAGTGGATTGCAAATATATTCCTACAAAATTCAACTTTCATATGTTGCCCTTTCAAAAGTCCTGATGTTTTCAAATATATCCCTGTCGTTAGGATCAATTAGAAAAAATTAGTTAATCATAGATAAAATACTTAACCTTAGTTAGTTAATGAGGTGAATTGACCTTTTTATCTCTCCTTAATTAAATATTTGTAATGACAAAAAGGTCATTTCACTTAACAAACCATAGGGACATAATTGAAAACATTAAGACTTTTTCAGGGACAACATATAAAAGTTGAACTTTGTAGAGATATATTTACAAGTCACCATATTTGCAGGAATCTGTATGAAATTAACCCCAAAAAAAATAATAATGACTAATTAAAAAGTCCTATATCCTATACTAAATAGGTACATTATTTTTAAAAGTATCCAACTAGAGCCTAATTATTTTTACAAGGTATCGTTAATCGCCTCACAATTAGCTGGTAGCATTAAATATGGAGCGTTGAGTGGTGCTAGCTAGACGAACTTGTTTATTAATTTTTATAATAATGGTATAAGGATTAAAAGAGTGTAATACACACACACACACACACACACACACACACACACATATATATATATATATATATATATATATATATAAATTCATGGTGTTTAATTAGACTGGGAATTATAATTTCCATTTCATGCACTGTTTGCTTAACTTTTGTTTCAAGATTAAACGAAAAAACACATATAGTGTTTTCCAGCTTGTGCTTCTTGGCACCTATCTGGCATTGGATATATTGGAACTTAGAAATATTTTGTGATGAACATACTGAAAAACCTTATTTGGATTTACCCAAGATCTTTGAAATTTATTTATTTTTCTGGGGGGTAGCTTGCTTTGGCTTTGGCACATTTCATGTAACAGGTAAAAAAGGAAAGAAAACAAGTTGCTAATAAAGAGGTAGAAAAATATTTTTTCAAAAATTTGTTTAACTTAGATAAAAATTTTCTTCTTTTGCTAGTCCAAGAGCTTATTTTGTTCCTCTTTTGCTTCTGTTTATGAAGTAGTAATCATTAAGAGCTCAGCATTTGGAAAAAAACGAAAAACTACTTTCGCAGGGAGGGGAAAATGTAGAATCTCTGTTTTAATACTTGTAATTTTATTATAAAATTAAATAATAAAAAATGTATGGTAAACTTCAAATACCACTCCCGTGGTTTCGCACTTTTTCACTTTAGTACCCTATGCTTTAAAGTGTATCAAGTTAGTTTCATGTGGTTTCATTTTTCTCTTTTCGTCAGCTCCTCCGTTAATATTTCATTAACTTATATACACAAAATTTTAAATACCCTACTGGACTAATAACTTGGTGCTACCAAGTTATTAGCCTAGTATGTTCGTGGTGTTTAAAAAGAAAAGAATTGAGACACCCAATTTCTCCTCAGTTTTTCTTCTCCCTCGCTTCCTAACCATCCATCAAAATTGATAGATGGTTACGAAGTTAGAAGCACAAAAACTGTTGTGCTCCTAATAGCACTGTAGCCATGCTCTATTGCCCTCTTCATTAACGCCATATTTTTAAAAATATTTCTAAAATTTTAAAAGGGTAAATATAAATTTTTAAAAATCAGAAGAAAGAAAATAAAAAAAAGGGAGTATTATAAAAAATTTTCTATAATTTAGCCGAAGAAAAAATAAAAAAAATCCTACCCCTTTTTGAAAAGCAGTGGTGTGCTGCGTTAAAAAAAAAAAAGAAAAAGTACTAGTACAAGTACATCAAAAGATGATTAGAAGATTCTCTCAAAGATCGTTGATACATATATACACAAACGTGCACAGATATGGAGGACAATTGATTAAATATATATATATTTTTTACGCAATCCGAGATGCTGTATGAATGTGACTGATCATTTGTTACACCTGAATGAATACGGCCTACATTTTATATATTATTATATAAAAATAAACTCAACAAAAAAAAATGAAGATTTTTTTGCTTTTGGGGAGTTGCATCAAAATCAATCCACACGTGGCAACTAACATAAAGAATTTATTTATAAATTTATATACTTATAAATTGGGAAGTGGGAGGCCCTGTGGGTCCCACTTTTTTTTTTTTTTGATTTTCCATCTCAACTCTCTTCCACAACACTTATATATTATTTTATTTGTCCCTTCTATTTTATATTGATTTATTTATCTTATTTATAATACACTAATTTAGATTTATTTTCATTTTATTTATATTTATTATTTATTTATTTATAAATAAATAAATACACTAATTTTGAATCCAAAAAAAGACCCGCCCTTATTATATTTAAAATACAATAAATACACTTAATTATGAATCCAAAAGAAACGACTCCTATAGGGGTGTGGGCCATCAATTTTTAAAAATTTAATAGCAACATTTGGGGTCCAATCTTCACTCTTTTTTATTTAGTCGCTAAGTCTTAGGGTGGACAACGAGCCTGGGAGCGAGCGAGCTAACCTTGGCTCAATAATCGGGCTTAAACAATGTCGAGCCTAAATAGCTCCAAGCTGGATTGAAATAATCGAGCCGATGCCGAACCGAGCCTAATTCGGTCGAGCGACGCCAAAGCCCTTTAAACGAGCGTTTGAATAATTCCTCAAACATTATACAATCAATAGTTAATTTGTATTTAATATTATATAATTTGATACATAAATTGCTAATAGTTAAATATAAAAATTAATAGAAATATAATATAATATAAAGAAAAATAATTATGATTGAATATCTAATCTTTTCCAGCTTACATGTCTTCTCTTTCCGCCTTCAATCCCAATTCATCATTTTATTTATCATGTCAAAATAAATAATTATATAGTAGATTAAATATTAAGATTTAAATATCCAATCATATTAACTAAAATTAAATTTATTATAAATAATACTTTTCTGTTAAAATTCTGTATTTTCGTCAAGATTTACAATAATAGCAGTGGCAACAGTGGCATAACTGTTATTTGGGTAACTTTGGAGCTTCCGGCTGCACTTAGGGTGAGAGAGCAAAAAAAGAGGAAAAGAGAGAACATATTGAAAATTTTAGAGATGTTGAAAAAGGAAAGACAAGAAAAATATATATTAATAAAATTATTGCTCTTTTATTTATATATGGGTTTAATTTTTAGGACCAAATATGACCCAATTTAATAAAACTCGGATAGCACTAATAGTATAATTAAAAAATATTATGATTATATTTTTAATCAGTATATGAGTTATAAATTATATATTATAATTTAGTCTGACTACTTTACTATCGTGTACCAAAATCTTTTCTTAGTATACTATGAGTTTCACCGTTAATCTACCTTTGATCTTTTCCATCGTTAATGATATTCACTATTAACAAACCATCACTCAATCTTTAGGAGGACACTATCATCTTAACCGCCATCTTTTATCCCAACGGCCAAAATACTCAATAATACCAAGGATCGATACTATTGATAGTACACAACAGTACATAATATATATATATTATATAGTATAGTAATTATTTATATATTATAAGTTGTAGATACTTATCTATTGAATAACTATAGAGATTTGATGTTTCCGAATTTAGGGGACCCTTGATTAAAATACATTTCATGGTTGGATAATTGCGTCCCCCTAGGATTAAATAATATCCCTAGGATTAGTAGCTCTGCCAAGGGGAATGATCATCTATTAATCCATAAGGATTAAGAAATAATTACAAGTGTTGATTAAGAATTAAAAAATCGAAAAGCATCAAGATTCCTATACTTTCGATTATATAGTAACTCTATGTATATAATAGGTATATATATATATTAGTAAGTATATTATTATATATAATATATAGTATATATATAAATCGAGCTTTTGGAGCTTTTGAGCTAATTAGAACGAGGGGGCCTAATAATACTCAAGCTTGCTTGAAACGAATTTCGATCTTTTTTTTTCAAGCTCGGCTCATTTAATTTCGAGTCGAGCTCGAGCGAGCCAAATATCGAGTCGAACGCGAGTCGAACGCGAGCCGGCTCGCTCATTTGCCAGCCCTACTAATCCTTAAACTTTGCATGCTTTTCACTTGAATCCCAAAATAATTTTTTAAGGATTAATTTATATAATAATATAATATTTTTATTTTATTTATTAGGTTTAAATATTTCTAGAAAGAAATATACTTTAATTTTTTTTTAATTTATTCTTTAATTTTTAATTATTTAATACTGAGATAAATAATATTTAAAAATATTAATGTATAATAGAAAAAAAATGATGTTAATAGTTATAATAATTTACTGTTGTATTGTCTTTCCGCCGTATCACGCGGGGCCCTTGACTAGTACACATGAATTGGAACCCATACAAGGGCTCCCCAGGTTTGGGGGGCCCCGTGGGTCCCACCTTTTTTTTTTTGGTTTCTCTATCTCACTCTCTCTCACAATATATATATATTTATTTATAATTTATTTATATACTAATTTCTCTCTCTCACTCTCTCTCACAATATTTATTTATTTATTTATTTATTTATACACTAATTTGAAACCAAAGACCTCTTCTTATTTTGGAGGGTTGTGGGGTCCACATCAATTTTTTGAAGGACTGAGGCTTCGTTTAGTATTGCGGGGAGATTGCGTTACGTGCGGTGAGAAACGACGATGGGTAAATACCCTGTTTCCATACGTAATATTGTGTTTCGCATATTGCGGTTAGTCGGTTACGATATATTTTCTACGGTCCCATCGGAGAACGCAGAAGCATATCCCTATATGCTTTTTCTCAACTCAATTCTATTTAATAGCGTTAGATCCACCTTAATACCAAACTAAGCCTAATTACACATTGGGTCTCAATCTTTCCACTCTTTTTTATTTTAGCGGTGAGAAATGATGTGGAAAAATTATGAAATTTAGTTTCCAATTTTTTTAATAGTGTAGATCAAGTCTAACTGAGCCGATCGTCGATTTGGAATCCGTATCATCGAAAACAACTTGGTAGCACAAAGGCCTCCGTGCTACCGATAGTATACCAGCCTAGCTCTATACTATATATATATAGAGAGAGAGAGAGTCCGGCTACTATACTCTTATGAGTACGATCGCCTTCATACTCATAAGTCATTTTCGATGATAGAGCTTTCGAATCGACGATCCATACCGTTAAACATTTTCTAGAGCATTTAAAACTTCTAGAAATCAAATTTTATAATTTTTCGACATCATTTACCTTGCGATCAAAAGCTCACAAAATTAACAATTTTTAACGGCCGATATGTGATACTTGCTAGTTTAACGGTGCAAAAGAATCGGAATAGGTTAAATTTTTATTAAATTCTAGCCTCAATAACTCGAGTCTTAAATTAAAGAGATCCGATCATCTATTTTTAGAACGTCATTCGATTTTGACCGTTCATTTTATAACTCCGCTGATGGACTTTTTATGATTTCAAAAAATTACGAAATTTATTTTCTAAAGTTTCAAACTCTAGATCATATTAACGGAGTGGATCGGTCGATTTAGAAGTTCCATCATCAAAAACAACTTATGAGTACGAAGGCAATATCATAAGAGTATAGTAGCCACTATACATAATATATATATAGTATATATATATATATAATATATATATATATATATATATATATATATATTATATATATATATATTCCGGCTACTATCCTATTATAGCGGATTGGAGCCATGGTCTATCAAGTCGTTTTGATATGATCGGAACTTTTCCAATTGATAATCCGGCACCTGATTGAAATCTGATCTATCACAATGAGTAAATGTTAGAAACCAAATTTTGTAATATTTAAAAATCATTATCAAGTTCATCTTAAGAGTTAAAAAATGAACGGTCATAAATGAATAATCTTCTTAAAATAGAGGTTAAACTTTCTCAATTCATAATCAGAGTTATCAAACATTATCTAAATAGTATAAAGAATTTTCTATAAAAAATTCAAGCAATTTAGATTACTCTACACCGTTAAACAAGCAAACGGTTCATATAGGCCGTCAAAAATTATCGATTTTACGACACTTTGATCACCATGTAAATAATTTTTAAAATTTATAAAATTTAGTTTCTAGATATTTCAAATACTGTAGATCAACTTCAACGGCTCCGATCATCGATTCGGAATCTCGATCATTAAGAACAATTTGATAGGGCAAGTGCTCCTATCCTATTAATAGGATAGTAGCTCTACCCTCTATATATATATATATATATATATATATATATATATATATATATATATATATATATATATATATATATATATATATATATATAGAACTATTATGCTTTTAGAAACATAAGAAAATTGGTGCTTCCGACGTTTTAGCCCTTAGATCAAGATTGTACGGTCGAGATAATAGTGGTTCTCCAAGTTTGAGTGGTTTCCATAGGATAATAATATTAATCCAACGTTTAGAAATAGTAAAAGGAATTGATCCAATGGCAAAAAAATTGAAAGCACCAACTCTCTTATACTTCCGAGAGCATAGTAGCTCTACTCTCTCTCTCTATATACAACCGCGTGTACTATTTGAAAGTGGCCCGTAGTTTAATTAAACCAAAAGTTTTTTTCAATGATGATTAGGTAAGTAAGTTTTTTTTTTGTTTAAAATTACTTTCTTTGAATAGTTTAATTTTTTGTTTAAAATTACTTTTTTTTTCAACTACTACAGTTGTAACTCAGTCGATTTGTACACAATTCCAACCGACTCAATTGAGCATTCTTATATAATTTTAACTGTTGCATTTGAATTGAAAGACAAGTATATTGTCAAAATTGTACTGTAGTTGCAACCGCACGTGGCCAAAATGACCTTTATAAGAGAGGGGACAATATTAGCACTACTCTGTTTCAAAGGAAATTGATATAAGGGGAGTTATGGTATATGCAGAGCAACCAACTTAAATCTTGGCTAGATCTACAAAATCGCTTATGTTTTTTTTTTTTTGAGAGATAGGTAGCAGGCTATCCGCTTCGTTTATTTCATTTAGAAATAAATTTAGCTAGAAATGTGAATCAACTAGAATTCGAACTTGGGTCTCGGATACTAACCACCAAGTCTTTTACCACTTGCTCTAGGGACGGTCGGTACAAAATCGCTTATGTTATTATCAATTGAAACAAGAGAAATACTAAGTTTAAAATCCAAAAAGGGGTATAATTCCTACAATTCTTAATCTGAGGGTTGTAAGATTTATCAACCCCTCCAAAATATTTAGCCTAATAATAATAATAATAATAATAATAATAGTAATAATAATAATAAGACAAATGGAACAAAAGGAAATTGAATGGGAGGAGTTGTAGGACTACAACCAAAAAAGGGTCAACCCAAAGAATGTAATAATTAATCCTACCACTTCTCTTAAAAAATAAAGATTAATTGCACCATTAATTCCCAATTTTTATCATATTTTTTATTTTGGTCCCCAACTTATTATTTTTTTTCGCAAATAGATTTTTAATCTTTAAAATTATTTACACCATTAGTTTCTAGGATTTATCTTTTTTTTTTCCACTTTGGTTCCTAACCAGTTCAGAACTTTAAAAAAGTTAGTGCCGAGATTGATCAGAAGCCAATGTTTTAAGAATGAGGACAAACAACGACTTGAAAATATTACTCAGTCAAAGATCACTAGTCCAGCCGGTGGCTCAACCACTAGTTAAACTAGTAACGTCAATATAACATCCTAATTATTTGAATATTTCTTTTAATTTTATTATATATAAATATATATATTAATATTTTACTATAATATTTAATTATAAAATATTAATTTTTAGACCCAGTTAAATGAATATAAGTTTTCAAGTTTCACTTTTTATAAGGCTATCTGTGCTAATAGAAAATAAAATCAGCTAAATTGATTTTAAGCCGTTAGATTTTAATATGACTTGATCAAAAAAATTCGGCTGGTTTGATTAAAGTCTGACTGGTGCACTAGTCGATGGTTAAACCACAGGCTCGACCAATTTAAAGCGATTATTTGAATCGATCTGTCTTATAGATTTGATCACAGTCAGACCGATTAAGCCAGTTGGGTCGATCCGATTTTTAAATCATTGTCAGGAGCTATATTAACATGCCGTGATCTTGAGTAAGAAGGATTATTTTTGGAATTTATGTGCTCTATTTTAACAGAATAAAATAAATATTTGGGTTGGTGGGACCTAACTAAAATAAAAGGGAAATTTTGTCAGTACTTTTCCAAATAGCTCTAATACCATAAATACCCTGTAAAATTTTGAAATTTCATATTTTCCCTCAAAAAACATAAAAATTTTCAAAAATGCCCTCATGGCTTTTACTTCGTCATGTTTATGTATTACAGATTCAAAATACGAAATTTACCCTCCAATGCACTTTCATCAACACCCTTTACAAATTTTCTAAGGTTAATATATAGAGATTTTCTTAACTATTATTCATTACGAAATAGCCCCTTAATTAAAAAAAAAGTTTTATCAAAGTCTTCTTAATAATTGGTTACTTGAAATTTGATTGATTTTTGTCAATTAAATTACAGATTTTATCAATCCATTGAGAATCCCAACAAATTTAATAATTTTAATTACTTCCTAGAAGTTAAAATAAAAAAATATAATCAGTAATAGCTAATAGAGCAATCTAAGTTAAATAAAATTTTAAATATAACCAACTAAAATAAATAATGAACAAAAATTATGAGCTAAATAGAACTAAAAAATATCAGCGAACAATGTTGGTTTAGATGTTAAACAAATAATGAACAAAAGTTAGGGATTAAATAGTAAATCATATAATTAATATACTGTCTAAAATTTTCTCAACTCATGGGTAAAATAAACATTTCAAATTTTAACCAATATTAGATCGCCATCTAACTAAGGTTCATATGACTTGAAGAGACGGAGTATAACGGCGAGGGTATTTTGGAAAAAAATGTATGTATTTAGAAGGATAATTATAATATAACAAAATTTATAACGGTATTTATGATATTTCTGAAATTTAGAGTGGTACGGATGAAATTAACCCTTTAACCAGATAGTGAGAAAATTAAGGGTAAAATTGTAATTTCAAAGTAAAATAAAAAAATGCTAAGTTGATGGAAGTTCGAAAAAATTAAGGTATTTATGAAAGAAATAGTATATTTATAAGGGTATTTGTGAAATTTTAAAAATTTGAAGGGTATTTATGCTATTTCATAATTTTGTGAGGGTACAAGTGAAATTAACCCAAAATGGAATGTAAAAGTTAGGACACTAATAGATGGAAAAAAAATAAAAAAAGAAAAAGGAAAATCAGCTTAAGAACAAATGATGCAATTATTCTTATTTTAGGGCAATTGCTTATATACTCCTGAAAAGTTTTTAATTTTCTGATTTATCCCTCATAATATGCTAATATTAAAAATTCTCTTTATACGTTTCAAGTTATTTTAAATATATTCCTAGATTTAAATTCTATTAGTGAACAGTTAGCAATAATCATTATCTCCGCGAAATTACTATTTAACCCTTTCCAAATTATACTCTTCTACCATCACTAAATTTTAAGTTAGGAACAAAATAAGTATTTTAACTTTTTATCTTTTTCAAATATACCTTTTTACTATCATCAGTTTTTCTTATTTGTCCTTTTAAGAACAAAAAAGGTATTTTAATTTTGTAATTAATTCGATATAACTTAATCGGTAGTAACTACGGGAGTATTTTTGAATAACGAAAGAATATATAAGAAATAATTAGAAATCAAAAAAAAAAAAGATAAATTAGATATTTTTAAAACTTTGAGGGGTATGTAGGTAATTATATTTATTTTTTATTACACTAATGATTGCTTGGTTGTGTAATTGTGAGAAGGGACACGTGTGTTGCATTTGTGTGTCGATCAATCTCGGTAGGCGAGAAAGATTCCAAGTACCAACGAAAAGGATGAATCACAGCCCTTCATTTTCATAACTTTATGATTGGCTTAGTCGTCAAGTATTTTCTTTTATAATTAATGCTTTAATTAATAATAAAATGATAAAAATGTGATCTAATAAATAATAATGTACGACATTTAAATAGTTTATAAACATGTCAAAAATTTTAGTAGGTAGACACGAAAAAGCTTTAAATTTTATGATAAATTTTTTATTTCAATGATCAAAGTTTAAAATTTTTATTTCCCCTTCTTTTTTTTATATATGGAAAAATTAATAAATAAAAATTTTACTTTGAAAATATATATATACACAGACACTTTTTGGAAGTTGACCTTGAAAAGATTAATCTGTTGCATATTTTTCGGTATTGTATGGGGATTCTGTTTACGCAGTTTTCAGGTATCGCGGATGCTTAGTCATTATCAGGTGGCATCTCGAATTACACGTGATGATACGAATGAATCAATATTTTATTACACGTGTATGTTGGCATATCAGTATTTTTTTTTTTTTTTTTTTTAAATGCATGTGCCATGCATCTCTTTAATTTCAAACAAGACACGTACGTAAACCCTTTTTTTTTAATCAAAGCAGAGAAAAAGACAAAACTGCCCCTTATTTGTTTATTTACTTTTCCTGGGTTAATTCCCCCCATTAGCCACCAATTTGTATCTTAAAAATATGATCTAATAAATATGATGTACGACAATTAAATAGTTTATATATAGGAAATTTTTACAAGTTTCGAAATTTAGTACCTAGAACCACAAAATTTTACAATATAGAAAAATAAAATTATTTGTTTCAATGGTCAAAGTTTAAAATTTTTATTTTGCCCTTTTTTATATATATATATAAAAAGAATCTTTTAGTTTTAGAGCGCGACGTCATGTAAGTAATTTTTTTTATTCTTTTGAAAGAAGACATTGAGAAGATTCTTTTGTATATTTCTTAGTAATGTGATCTGGGGTATTTTATATGTGGTTTTCAGGTATCACCAATGATTATTAGTCAAAATCATGTGGCATCTTGGATCGCGTGCGAATGAACTCGTATTTTATCACACGTGCATGTTAGCATATCAGTAGCTTCTGTTTTTTTTTCATATTTCAAATGCATGTGAGACCTTTTTAACTGAAAACAAGACAAGGCTACAGCCTCCGTTGTGATTTGGCCCAACCAAGCTCACGTCACTTTAAATATGACTTGGTCTAACCAAGCTTTTCGTCATTTCTAATGTGACTCGACCAAACCTGACCTCCTGCCATAAGGCAGGATGCTGGCCCCCTTTAAGCCAACAAGTACTTCTAGAACTATTTACTTTCCCGTCATTTCCAACGACAGGACATTTGAATTGACAATCGATATAGTTAGGCGCATGATTTACGCTGTTTGAAATTTTTAATAAGCATTATTTGCCTAGTACTCAAGTATTTTAAAATTGACAAATTTTAATAATTAATATAAAGTGAATCAAGGACCACTCGATCACAAAATAAATTATTATAAAATTACAAAATTTAATAACTATAATTTTAATTTCAAGTAGCTTAGATCGTGTTTAAGGGTGCCAATCATTAATTGGGATGACAGAACATCAAAAACAACACAAAAATAATCAGAGTTTGCTTACATCTAGAAGTATTAATTTTAGCTCTATTTCAATTCAATGCAGCCCCACTAATGCCCTCAACCACAAGAAATTAAGAAGTACACCCAGGCTCAAGCATCGATGCGTATCTTTAACTTTCATAAGAAAAATCCTGCTTATACATCCAAAAAATGAGTGTACATCTTAAATCATTCGATCGAAGAGTTTAAACAATTCATTTTAAATTTTAATAGTAATGAAAAGAATGATAAGACAAGTGTAGAATTTTGGCACTTAAATAAAGGGGTAGAGTACTATCTACACCACTTTTCGATGAATAGGCAGTATTGTTCTTTCGATAAGCAATCTTCGGCTGGTATACAATTAACAATTTTGTATTCCTAATACTATTCAGTTTTTAAATGGTTTAAAACGTACAAAACTTATCTGAGCTATGGATTCTTTTCAACTGGCTATCCGATCTTTCAAAATTTTGATTTTACTAGCCAATCTTGCAATTTGTTTGATTTGAGTCAGTTAATGATATTTTGACTTTAAAATTTGAATATCGTTTATCTTTATAAGTTTAGTATATTTTATACAATTCTTGTCACTCTAAATTTATTAAAATAAGTAATTAACTGAAAGTTTAAAGTTAAAATACCGTTGACTAACTCAAATCAAATAAATTAAAATACTGAATAGTAAAATTAAAATTTTGAAAGATTAGGTAGCCGATTCTACTGTAGATTTTTTACCTTTTAAATTTTGAAAATTTTCTCTATCTTTAGTGGGCCCAATGATCAATTCAGCAGATAGTCGATCTTTCTATTCATACTTTACAAGCTAAACTATCTTTATCATATACAAAAAGAGGTGTACATTCAAAGTTACAACTGTATTACAATTATAATTAGTGTAGAGCTACTTTGCTATCGGAAGCATAAAGTAGTTGGTGCTTTCGATTTTTTAACCCTTAGATCAAAAATTCTACGGTTGGGATGATAGCGGTTCCCATAGAGTTGAGTGGTCCCCTATGGTTGAATGGTCCCCATTGGCTAATAATATTAATCCAATGGTTAGAAATGATCAATGGGATTGATCTAAGGGCTAAAAAATCGGAACCACCAACTACTTTATGCTTCCGATAGTATAGTAATTCTATTCATTATAATTATATATAATCAAACAGTCCTTTAGTTTAATTGGACTTTCTTTTTATAATTTACTACAAATTTTACTCTACTCATAAAATAATTTTTTTTTAATAATATATATTTATTTTGTTTACTAGATTAATCTAGTAAATAACTTTTTTCTTACTAGATTATTCCTTCAATAGATAGAAGCATCTACAATATTTTTGCTCCCCATTAAAGCAGAAACACTTTTTTTTTTTTTTTTTTTTTTTTTCTGACATACTCTGTTTTGCTGATTACAATTGCTACAAGCATAAATAGGAGCATTGATCCAACAAGTACTTAGACTAACAGTGGAATCACAAGGAGAGATGTTAAATGATACTCTGATATTTTTGTTACCTAGTGGCCCTAGGCACAGGCAACCAACTCTTTTCCATTTCTACTAGAAAATTAAATAAAATGAAGGATGCATGGTAATCAAGATTAATTACTGTTGGATTTTATTGGATTTTTGTGATTTAAAATTTGTTAGGCCTCTTGGGCAGCTCAATAATTAATGGGCCTTGTTTGGGAGCCCAACTAAAGTTTTCATGTTTGAGGTTTAGTTTCACATTGGAAACTAAAAGGGTGTTGTTGTTATATGTATTCTCCTTTATTCTCAAGCTAGTTGCTTGGGAGAAATTGAGAGTTATGCTCTCGTTTAAACACATGGACGCATGATACGAGCCGGGCGGGGCGGCGCGCGCGGTCCATACACCCGGTTTATTTTATTTTTATTTTTTCGATTTTATCTTTATTTTAGTCCTAATTCTTATCTGTATAATCTTAGGCTTATCTTATTCTACACGAATTTAATGCGTTAAAGCAAGATTCTCGCTTTGGTTATTATATATTGGAGGAGGTTGCGTGAGTTCAATAAGAACCTGAGTATATCTAAACTCTAACTCGTCTTTCCCTCCTTTCTCACCATTAATCTTTTCCGTCGATTTTCACCAAATTTCTTTGCGATCTGAAGCTTGTTGGGTTCGTCTTGAAAACATGCCGACCGGATGGAACGTGGTCGTTGTATCGCTGGAAGTAATTGCCGGAAAGCCTCGCACGTGGAGGGGCAATTTCATTTCTAGGATAGTGCTCTGCACGCCTTGATTCATAGGCCTATTCTAAATCTTTTCTTTACAATATTTGTTATTTATTTTCTTTCTCAGAATTTTTCTAAACCTGAAATTAAACTTTCGAATTTTTTTAAAGAATGTTTTAATAAAATATCAGAAAGATTTTTGAACAATTACATCCTAATTAAACATCATAAATACTCTTTTCTCATTCATGTCATACCTTAAACCACCAAACATTCAAAATAATCTAATGTAACGTACAATTAATACTTCGTTTTAAAATCAACAAAGTAATTCTAGAATACTTCTAGAACTATTTACTTTCACGTCATATATGATGAGAGAACATTTCAATTGACTATCGACACAGTTAGATATGATCTATACTTTTTAAACTTTTTAGAAACCAAATTTTATAATTTTTTAATATTATTTGTCTACCATTCAAGTGGTTCAATCTTGACGAACTTCGATATGTAAAATAAGGTGGATTGGAGACCACTCGATCACCAAATAATTTTTTATAAAATCATGAAATTCAACATCTATGACGTTCAAATAGCTTAGAACATGTTTAATGGCACCAATCGTTGATTCGGTTGGCCGATCGTTAGAAACAACACAAATGTAATCGATGTTGTGCTTACATCTAGAAGTATTCTAGCTCTATATCAAATCAACAATGTATCCTTGTCTCCCCCATCATATGAACAAATCTCTCCAAAGAGGGGAGAGCAAAAGAGATAAATTTCATTATATGAAGAAATAAAAGTACACGCAAATAGCAGTGATTATCTAATTTCTTCTTATGAAAGCCTTTTCTTACAGCGATAATGACTGTTGCTAAATTGACCAATACTAAACGAAATACGAAGTACGAACGGTCACTAAAACGGTGAAACTAACACCAGTTGCTAGTTAATTTTCCTATAGTGCCAAGAGCTTTATATGAAACCCATTTTTCTCTCGTTCCAAAAGAAATGCTCCCAAAAAATCACTCGAATAGAGCTTTTCTAAACTTTAGTTAGAGAAGACTACTGCTTTTTGGATGCATGGTAAAAAATTTTTATAGAATTTATAAACTGTAGATTTGGTTTAAGATGAAAAAGAGAATTCCATAACTCTAAAAAATTCCATGGCTTTAATTTTTAAACTGTTTGAATGCACATTGTGTAATTCTACAAAATTTCTCTAAATTTTAAAATTAAAAGTTAAATTTTCAAATTTTAAATTTTAAATCTAAATTTAAATTTTAAAAATTAAAATTTAAAATTTAAAATTTAAAATTTAAAATTTAAATTTAGATTTGAAATTTGAATTTAAAATTTAAATTTATATTTGAAATTTTAAATTTAAAAATTAAAATTTTGACTTGAAATTTAAATTTTAAAATTTAAATTTTGAAATTTTAAATTTGAAATTTTAAATTTAAAAATTTGAAATTTAAATTTTACAGTAAAGCTTTAAAATCTAAAATTTAAAAATTAAACATTTAAATTTAAATTTTAAATATTTAATTATTGAATTTATAATTTTAAAGTTTAAAATTTGAAACTCAATATTATAAAATTTAAATTTTAAAATTTTTAAATTTAAATTTGAAATTCGACATTTCATATTTGGAATTTGGAATTTGGAATATAAAATTTGAATTTTTAAAATTTAAAATTTGAAATTATANAAATTTAAATTTAGATTTGAAATTTGAATTTAAAATTTAAATTTATATTTGAAATTTTAAATTTAAAAATTAAAATTTTGACTTGAAATTTAAATTTTAAAATTTAAATTTTGAAATTTTAAATTTGAAATTTTAAATTTAAAAATTTGAAATTTAAATTTTACAGTAAAGCTTTAAAATCTAAAATTTAAAAATTAAACATTTAAATTTAAATTTTAAATATTTAATTATTGAATTTATAATTTTAAAGTTTAAAATTTGAAACTCAATATTATAAAATTTAAATTTTAAAATTTTTAAATTTAAATTTGAAATTCGACATTTCATATTTGGAATTTGGAATTTGGAATATAAAATTTGAATTTTTAAAATTTAAAATTTGAAATTATAAAATTTAAAATTCTAATTTTGAAAGTTATAATTAAAATTTAACTTTTAAAATTATAATTATAATTCAAAACTTGGTTTAAATTTTCAAATTTCATATTTAAAATATAAAACTTCAAATTTTAAATTTTAAATTCTATGTTGGAATTTAAAATTTAAAATTTTAAAATTTAAAGTTTAAACTTTGACACATTTTGGGGTTTACACTTGGCATATCTTGCAGGTGAGGGAGCCCAAGATTGATGGAATTTTTTTCCTTTGATTGGAGCGGATAATTATTTTACTTCATTTTATGGAGTATAGCTTGACTATACTCCAAAAAATAGGTGATCTTTTGTCTGTGCTAAAGACTTTATAGGATATATAATACTCTTACTAGTATAGTATAATTTAACTATGCTATGTTTTAAAGGGTATCTAAATGGAGCCTATATAGGAGAAAAGAGACTGAGTACTTCAATCAGCCTGATTCCTTTTGCTGATGTCGGTAGTCGCGTCATTTGGTGCACACTCCCAAAAAAAACTTTCCGTCGCACCAATGCCCTCAGTGACAAGAAAGAAGTACACCTAGGCTCAAGCTTCAACGCGCATCTCATTCATGCCACACATAAACTATCAAACACTCAAAATAATGTAATGTAGCAGACAATTAATACTCAGACCTAAAATGAACAAAATAATGCTAGAATACTTCTAGAACTATTTACTTCTACGACACTTTGGATGATATGATCGATATTTGATTTTGTGAGATCCCAGATAGCTCTATATATAAGAAATAATAGGACTAAAACTTTTAGCCTGACTTAAGTATTTTGGGTGATGGCTAGGCCCAAAAGATTAAGAGAGTTAAGCGTGTTAACATAGGAGTAGTTCTAGGACGAGTGAGGTGAACTTTTAAGTAACAATATTTATAATTTTTCAATATTATTTGCCAAATATTCAAGTGGTTCAAAATTAATGAATTAAATAATTAATATGAAGTAAATCAGAGACCCTTCGATCACCAAATAATTATTATAAAATTGTGAAATGCAACAACCATGATGTTCAAATAAAGATCGTACTGTTCAACAGTACTGATCTCATCGTCAAAATCAGCACAAAAGTAATTGGAGTTTTGCATACATCTAGAAGTATTGTAGCTCTATTTCAATTCAACGATGTACCTCACTCTCTCCTTCCCTTTCATATGCACAACCTCTAAAAAGGGGAGAGAAACAGAGATTTATTTCACTATTTGAAAAAATAAGAGTACAAACCTTCACCTTATATATCTCTGTTTCAAAATCGAAACCAAGGGCTATATGATGAAACTCACTCTTCTCTTATCCCATTCAAAAGCACCCGAAATACACTAGAATGAAGCTTTTTTAGATGTTAGTTATGTTGGAAATTCGGTACTCGCCCTGGTACTGGATTTTGAGAAACTCGCTCTGATGCCGACTGTTGTTGATCTGGTACCGATTGTCGGGATTTTGCAACGGAAGCGTTGAATCGGGTTTTTACCATAAACCCGTCTCCTCAACAGAAGCTGATATAATCACAAAAGAGAGAAAAAATTAACTAAAGAGAAAATATACGGGTAAAACAAGATTCGTTAAATAAGAGAAGATTACATTTGACTCCTCTTCTGCAACAGAATAGCTACAACCCGAGCCATCTTTTTGAATTTCTCCTACCTTTCTCTCGTCTTCTATAGACCCACAAGAAGACAACTCTCTTTTTCTCTCTCACACGCATACGTGCACTAGGTGCATACAACCGGGCCAAGCTTTCCTCTTGGTATTGTCACAGCAATGCTCCAACCGTACTCTCACAGAGGCTCTCCAACTTGCCCGTACTCACCTCTCAACTAATTAATTCAACTCCTTAATGCTATATATATAGCACCCACAAAAACGTACCCAACTTCGAATATAATTAGGATTCCAACTTTCATTATTACCTAAATCTATCTTAATTTATCTTTAATAGATTTATCTAGTCCAACTAGCTAGAAAATTAGCTATAAATATAACCAAATCCTAACATTTTCACCTTGGTTTGATTTGTAGCCTTCAACCGCTGCGTCGAGCTCACCAAGCAAGCTCTATAATGGGCTTGTCTCCTCTGCTTGATGTCACTGCATCCACTGCTCCATCTCGAGTGACTGCACCTCTGCGAACTTTTTGAATCCAAATCATTTTCACTTCCGTTCTGACTGTACTTCCATTCAGAACGTATAAGTTCCCATACTTGTTCGCCTTGCACATGACCTAATCTCACTTTCGGACCCTCATATCTCCACTTGAAGCTGAAAAATCGCAACCCTTTGAGTCCAACGCGCATAACGAGATCAAATTTCACTTCAAATCAGGAATGTGTCACACACCCGTCAGCATCCTCAAGACCCCATTGTGCATCCAGATCTTTATTGTGCCGACTCCCATAACTTTGCATGCCGTCCTGTTTCCATCAGAGCTTTTTCACCTTTGATTGCCTTATAGGTGGCAAAAGACTCCTTCTTTGGGCAAACATGAAAAGAACATGCTGAATCGAGCACCCACGCATCATTCAAAATTTTCGCATCTCCAGTCACCGCATACAACACATCAGAATTGATCGTCTCCGATTTTGCCACCTGCGCCGTCGCTATTATTGTCTGATCTTAGTTCATGACAGTTTTCTTCTTTTATCGCTTTAACTCTTTCAGAGCTTTAACTCCTTCAGAGCTTTAACTCCTTCAGATCATTTTGAAGCTTTCGACAATTGCGCTTTCCTTTTCTGTGATAGTAAAACACTCCACCTCGAATAGCGGCTTCTTCTTTCGATCTCCGCTCACCGATGCTGTCGCCTCCTTCTTCGCTCTCACCCCACTAGCCCTACATCCTGACTTTGCGTGCTAGACTCCTGAGTCATCTTCCCCATCTCGTTCGAGAGAAGCGCCACTGTGACCGCCTCCACGCTTATGATCTCCTTGCCACAAAGCAATGTGGTTACCAGATGCTCATATGTCGTTGGTAGCGAAGATAGTAAAATCAACCCCTTACCTTCATCATTTAAATTGACTTCAATGCTAGTCAACTAGGCCACTACTTTGTTGAACTCGTTAAGATGCTCATGTAGGCTCGCCGCTTCCTGCATCCACAGCATGAACAGTCATTGCTTCAGATATAACCTGTTCGTCAAGGACTTAGTAATGTACAGATCTCCTAATTTCTTCCACAATTTTCCTAGTGTCGTCTCGTTGGCTACGTTATAAAAAACCTTATCTGCTAATAATAGATGAAGCGTACTCAGCGCCTTTGGCTCCATCTTCGTCCATGCTGCATCTGTGACCGCTGCCGGCTTTGCTTCCTTTCTATTCAATGTTTCATCCAAATCCTGTTGTACGAGGATCGCCCGCACTTTAATCTGCCGCAATTCGAAATTGTTCTCGCTATCGAACTTCTTGATTTCGAATTTCATGGCCATCTCCGTCGATCTCTCCCGCAGATCAGTAATCTTAAGCTCTTATACCAATTATTGGGAATCTAGTACTCGCCCTGGTACCGGATTTTGAGAATCCACAACCGGCTCCGATACCAACTTTTGTTGATCCGATACCGATTATTTGGATTCCGCAATGGAAGTGTCGAATCGGATTTTTACCATAAATCCGTCTCCACAGCAGAAGTTGATACAATCACAAAAGAGAGAAAAAAACAACCAAAGAGAAGATATGCGGGTAAAATAAGATTCATTAAATAAGAGAAGATTACACCTGACTCCTCTTCTGCAACAGAGTGACTACAAATCAAGCCCTCCTTAATTTTGAATTGCTCCTACCCTTGGTTTATTTTCTATAAACCCATAAGAAGACAAATCTCTTTTTCCCTCTCACATGCACCCGTGCACTAAGTGCATACAACCAGGCTAAGCTTTCCTCTTGGTACGGTCACAGCAATGCTCCCACCGTATTCTCACATAGGCTCTCCAACTTGGCCGTGCTCGATTACCTCTCAGCCTAGGCTAATTAATTCAACTCCTTAATGCTGAAAATATAGCGCCCACGAAATTGTACCCAACTTCGAATATATAATTTGAATTCCGACTTTAATTAATATCTATATCTATCTTAATTTATCTTCAATAGATTTAAATATTAATTCTAATCCAACTAGAAAATTAACTATAAATCTAACTAAATCCTAACAAGTTAGAGACGACTAAGAAATCAGAGAAAAGAGAATTAGTACATTAATTGGTCTTATTACTTTATGCCGAAGTCGGTACTCGCATCGCCTGGTGCATGCGCAACCTCAAAAACTTTCTGTCGCACCAATGCCCGAAGTCGGTACTCGCATCGCCTGGTGCATGCACAACCGCCTCAAAAACTTTTTGTCGCACCAATGCCCTCAAAGACAAGAAAGAAGTACACCCAGGCTCAAGCTTCACTGCGTGTTCTATAACGTAAGAGAAATGCTGCTTGCACGCTCAAAAAGTGGATGCACATCTTAAATCACTCAATCCAAGAATTTAAACAATCCTTTTAGATTTTTAATATCAAAAAATTGATAAAGACAAATTTAAATTTTTGGCCCTTAAAGAAAGGGGTGAAAAATTTATACTCTCATTTCGGATATATGAATAGGTAGTTTTGCTCATTCCATAAACCATCTTCGAATGGTGTACAATTTGTTAAAGATAATGCTAATGAGATTAGGATTAGATTATTTGATCTCATCTATTATTATATTTGGTTATGGTCAAGATATATTCGGTTATTATTTAAATTGTGATTAAGATGAAATCGAATTAGAGTAGGATTCTATGTAATTAGTTATAAATAGGTAGGCCGGATTATTTTGATTAATGAAGCCGGTATTAATAAAATTGAAGCCGGTAAAGTTGAAGCTGAGCCGGGCACTAATTAATTTTGCAAGTTGTACGGATGCATCATCCTGGTGACTTTTCTTCATTATTATTAGTTTCCTTTTGCTTCCACAACAACGTACTAGATTTTTTGATTTGTCTTCTTCCTCTCTCGTCTTTTCTATTTTATTTTTTGTGGAGATCTCTATATACCATAACAAGTATATAGAACGTATTTGTTGGTTGTCCACCGCCGTAACAAGTGGTATCAGAGCCTGGATTTCGAGAGGAGAAGGTGTCGATGGCGTTTAACAGCGCTAACGGAGTTGCACAAGGATTTCCGATATTCAAGGGGGACAATTATGATTTTTGGTGCGTGAAGATGCGGACGTTGCTGCGATCCCAAGATTTATGGGATTTTGTCGAAAAAGGATGCAAGGAAACAACCGGAGAGAATCTGAAAAAAGATGCTAAGGCGCTTTTCTTTATTCAGCAATCAGTTGACGATTCTATATTTTCCCACATTGCCGGTGCTACTAAATCGAAGGAAGCATGGGATATATTACAGAAGGAATACCAAGGTAACGAAAAGGTACTCAGAGTTAAGATTCAAACTTTAAAAAGAAGATTTGAAGCTTCTTTTATGCAAGAAAATGAAAACATTCATACCTTTTATTCTAAAGTTATGAAATTAGTTATCTTGATGCATACATATGGTGAACAAATTACTGATCAAACAGTAGTCGAAAAAATTTTAAGAAGTCTAACGAAAAAATATGGTGATGTTGTTTCTGCTATAGAAGAGGCAAAAGATTTATCTAAATTATCTTGTAGCGAACTTCTTGGTTCCCTTTTAGCACATGAAGAACGAAAAGATAGAACTGAAAATTTTTCTGAGCACACTTTTCAAAGCGAATCGAAAAGCGATGAAAAAGGTGGTACAGATACTTTCAATCGTCAAGCTTCAGCATTTGGAGGTCCTGGCAGAGGCCGTGGTCGTGGACGTGGTAGAGGCCGTGACGGTAGATCAGGTGGTTTCAACAACAGAAATAATGAAGGATCAGGTAATCAAAATCAGAGAACCTATGGAGGTAACGATCAATCCCACAATCGTAAAAATATTCAATGTTATTATTGTAAAAAATTTGGCCATATCGAGCGCTTTTGTCGATTGAAACAACAGAATGCGAATTTTGCTTGTGAAAAGAATGAAAACGATAATGTACTTTTTGCATGTTGTTCATTAGAAAAAACTGCTAACAATATTTGGTATGTCGATAGTGGTTGTAGCAGTCACATGACAGAAAAAGAAGAAAACTTTATTAATTTGGACAAATCAGTTAAAAGCCGCGTGACAATGGGTGACGGCTATGTCCATGATGTGCACGGAAGAGGTACAATTGCGGTAACTATTTCTGGAATGCAAAAAATAAATAATGTCTTATTTGTTCCAGGATTGAATTCCAATCTTTTTAGTGTAGGTCAATTTTTGAAAGAAGGTCATTCGCTTATTTTTGAAGATTCTAAGTGCACAATTTATGAAGATAAAGATAAAAAGAATTTGCTTTTTGAAGTTCCGATGACAGAAAATAAAGTTTTTCCTGTTCATGTTGCAATAAAAGTAGTACTAGATGATGATTGGTTATGGCACTATCGATATGGTCACTTGAGTTTTAAGGGACTTGATCTACTACATAAAAAGAATATGGTTGATGGTTTGCCTTTGGTGCATAATAATGGTTCTGTATGTGAAAGTTGTGTGCTAGGAAAGCATCACAGGAACTCTTTTTCGAGAAAGAGCAATTGGAGAGCCAAAGAACCATTAGAATTGATACATGCAGATGTATGCGGACCGATGCAGACACCGTCGCTCAGCAACAATTACTACTTTGTAGTTTTCGTGGATGATTATAGCCGGATGACTTGGGTTTATTTTATCAAAAATAAATCCGAGGCTTTTGATGTTTTTCAGAAATTTAAAAATTTGGTTGAGAATGAATCCAGTTATTATATTAGGACACTTCGTACAGATCGAGGGGGAGAATTTATTTCTAACAAGTTTGAAAATTTTTGTAAGGCTAATGGTATCCACAGGCAGTTGACAACCAGTTACACGCCTCAGCAGAACGGTGTTGCAGAGCGCAAAAATCGAAGTTTAGTCGAGATGGCAAAAAGCATGTTGAAAGCGAAAAATCTCCCGAACAATTTTTGGGCAGAAGCGGTATCTACTGCAGCATACATTCTCAATAGAAGTCCAACTTTAGCGCTGGAGAATATTACACCTTATGAAGCATGGACCGGTTGGAAACCGAAGGTAAAACACTTTAAAATTTTTGGATCGGTTTCTTTTATTCATATTCCATCACAAAATAGACAAAAATTGGATGATAATAGTCAGAAGTGTATTTTTGTTGGATATAGCGAAAGAAGTAAAGCCTATCGATTTTATAATCCTGCTACTAACTCCTTAATTATAAGTCGTGATGCTATATTTGCCTTAATTATAAGTCGTGATGCTATATTTGATGAACAAAAAGCTTGGGATTGGAGCGAAAAAGTGCACGATAATCCACTTCCGATATTAGAAAATGAAACTGCAACTGAAAATAGAAACAATGATGAAAGTACAACAAGCACAGAAACAACACCACAAGCTTCACCGGGAATTTCACCAGAAACTTCTCCAGAAACGACGCCAAGAAAAGTAAAGTCACTTACTGAAATATACGAGCAGTGCATGTACTCACAATTTGGTGAACCACAAACCTTTGAGGAGGCGGCAAAATTTGACGATTGGTATAAGGCCATGGATGAAGAAATTGCGGCGCTAGAGAAAAATAATACTTGGGAGCATGTTGTGCCATCCACAGATAAAGAGGTTATCGGGTTAAAGTGGATATACAAGGCAAAATATAAACAAGATGGATTGATCCAGAAACTAAAGGCGCGACTCATTGCAAAAGGTTATTTACAGCAAGCAGGTATTGATTTTAATGAAACTTTTGCACCCGTAGCTAGATTTGATACTATTCGAACAGTTTTAGCTTTAGCCGCACAGAATAATTGGAAAGTTTTTCAATTTGATGTTAAATCGGCTTTTCTTAATGGTTTTTTGGATGAAGAAGTTTTTGTTGAGCAACCACAGGGTTATAAAATTAAAGGACAAGAAAGCAAAGTTTACAAGCTACGGAAGGCGTTATATGGATTGAAACAAGCTCCAAGAGCCTGGTATAGTCGGATCGATTCGCACTTTATTCGAAACAAATTTTCTAGAAGTGAAAGTGAACCCACACTTTATATCAAATCTCGAGGTGCGGAAATTTTGATTGTTTGCCTTTACGTTGATGATTTGATTTATACCGGAAATAGTATAGAATTAATCAATGAATTTAAGAAAAGTATGATGACTGAGTTTGAGATGACAGATCTTGGCACAATGAGTTATTTTTTAGGCCTCGAAGTAAAACAAGGAGAAAATGGAATTTTTATTTGTCAGAAAAAATATCTTGGTGATTTACTTGGAAAGTTTAATATGAAAGATTGTAATCCCGTGCAAAATCCAATGAGTACGAATTTGAAGCTATTATTGGATGATGGGGAAGAAAAGATAGATGCAAGTTTATATCGAAGTTTGATTGGAAGCTTGCTCTACATTGGTAATAGCAGACCGGATATTGTGTATGCGACATCCTTATTGTCAAGGTTTTTGCAGAGCCCAAGTAAAATCCATTGGGGAGCGGCGAAAAGGATATTGGGATATTTGAAAGGAACAAGAGACCACGGGTTGTGGTATAATAACGCTAACAATTTTTATTTCTTTGGTTGTTCTGACAGTGATTGGGCAGGTTCGATAGATGATCGAAGAAGCACGAGTGGATACGTGTTCAACCTTAATGCAGGAGCAATTTGTTGGTCTTCGAAAAAACAGCAGTCGACGGCTCTATCATCCTCAGAAGCCGAATACATTGCGGTTACGGTTGCTACATGTCAAGCAATTTGGATGCGGCGAATCTTAACAGATTTAAAGCATAAGCAAGAAGATCCAACCATGATTTACTACGATAATCAATCAACTATCGCGATGGCGAAAAATCCTATTCATCATAGTCGGACAAATCATATCGAATTGCGACATCACTTTATTCGTGAACAGATCGCCAATAGACAAGTCGAGTTGTTACACTGCACTACCGAGGAGCAGATGGCCGATATTTTCACAAAGCCGCTACCATTAGAGAAATTCATATTTTGCCGAGAGAAGATCGGTGGGAAGAACATTAGCATTATGGGGGAGTGTTAAAGATAATGCTAATGAGATTAGGATTAGATTATTTGATCTCATCTATTATTATATTTGGTTATGGTTAAGGTATATTCGGTTATTATTTAAATTGTGATTAAGATGAAATCGAATTAGAGTAGAATTCTATGTAATTAGTTATAAATAGATAGGCCGGATTATTTTGATTAATGAAGCCGGTATTAATAAAATTGAAGCCGATAAAGTTGAAGCTGAGCCGGGCACTAATTAATTTTGCAAGTTGTACGGATGCATCATCCTGGTGACTTTTCTTCATTATTATTAGTTTCCTTTTGCTTCCACAACAACGTACCATATTTTTTGATTTGTCTTCTTCCTCTCTCGTCTTTTCTATTTTATTTTTTGTGGAGATCTCTATATACCATAACAAGTATATAGAACGTATTTGTTGGTTGTCCACCGCCGTAACACAATTAAGAATTCTTTACTCCTAACAAACTAAAATTTTAAAATTTTTGAAACTTAATTTATCTCTATCAACAGAGGCCCCATGATTGAATTAGCAGCTGGTCAATCTTTCTTTTCCTCGAGAGAGAGAATAGTAGCATGCCACCACTTTATTAATTCTTTTAGAAATAAATTTAGCTGGAAATGTGAAGGAACTAAGTTTTGAACTTTGGGACCTCAGATACTAGCCATGAAATTCTTTATCACTTACACTAGAGACAGTAGATAGCTAGATCTTTTGATCCATACTTTATAAGCTAAACTATCTTTACACCCTCGTATATAAAAGGAGGTGCATATTCAAAGTTACAGTTATACTGCAATAATAACTATGTGTAATTAGACCGGGCAAAACGAGTAGGTTGGGAAACCCGCAGACGGATCATTGTACTCGCAGGTTACTTGAGTATAGATAAAATTTATCTGCAAATTTGGATAGCCAACATCGTTAGCATACCCGCCCACGAGTGGGCGGGTGGGTATGCAGGTTACCCGTAATTTTTTTTTATTATTTGCTCTTATACTTTTTAAATGCAAAACACATATATAAGTATTAAAAGTGTAACATAACTCATTATTTAAAATATCAAAACATACAATAAAAATATTTAAAGTCTTAAAGCAAAATGATTTCATAATATAAAAGATACGCGATAAGAAATTAATGTTAGAATTAATTTTTATAATAGATAAATAAAAAAAATATTTATTTATTTAATTCAAAAAATATTTTTTCTAATTTTAAAATACATGTGCAAGTACTTGTGGGTACCGCAGGTTACCCAAAATGCCCACAACTTAATGAGTACTCGACTATTTTATTTGTAATTTTTTGAGTTGAAAAAGTTGGTACCCACACCTGTAAATTTGCAGGTAATCCACGGGTACCAGCAGGTATGAATTAAGATTGCGAGGTCTATCCATCTATGGTCGTTTGGTTGCATGTAGTTGCAACTGCACTACAGTTGCAACTGCATGTAAATACAAATTTGTTGTTTGGTTTGATGTATTTAACTCCAACTGCTGCAGTAGGAACTGCAGGAGGAGACCCAAATGCAGCAGTTCGAACTATGCCCAAATTGGCCGCAGTTCCAACTGCAGCAGTTGGAGAGAGTAACTTAATATAAAAGGTATGCTTACCTCCTCAATATTTTTTAAAACAAAAATTATTTTTATTTTTAACATTGGAGGTAATCTCACCATCATATATATAAAATGATAAAATTTTAAAAATTATTTTTCAACTCCATGGAACCAAAGAAATTATTTATACTTGTAGCGCTTTCTACTACATCCTACCAAATAGGATTCATGTATGTCACGCCCTGGATTTCAGCAGAAGCTCACCAGTCGCGTGCACAGACCTGCCGTGTACACCGCAACTCAAGTATACACCAGGCGTCTACAATCAATATAGTAAAAACATTCGATTCTAACCAGGTAATCAAAGCAAAACTTAAAAAAATTTAACTTATACAACCCAAAACCTTATTACAAAAGATAAGAACAAAGTACAATTTACATGATCTAATATACATCACTGGACTAAACTACATAAACTGATAAAGGTTGTCTAAAAAACGTCCAGAAGGCTCTAGCTAGCCACTGACCCCTCGCCAGGAACCCTAGCCTTTCCCGTTGTGGAAGACTCTATAAAAACAACAACAAAGAGGGTGTGAGAACTATTAAACAATAGTTCCTAGTGGGTAAGCCGCTGAGAGTGGCGAAGTACACCACTAGGTCAACTGTGGTATGAGTAAATAGCAATAAATAAGCAAATAAATGCAACAGGCATGAAAGTAAACCAATCATGCTATTTGCTCAAAAATAAACATATATCAACAGGTGTAGGTACTAGTTTATCATGATAGATTCTACCATTCATGTTAGTTAATAATTTAACTAGTCATATGCCAAAAGGTATGCGAGATAATTCATTGTTGCCGACTAACTGATGATATCATGTTACAATTTCCTACACTAGTAAAAGTGTAAAGTACTGTCACTATGTTATTAACTAATCAAGATGTCAACTTTCTAACTTGTTCAACAATAAGTTCACTTGACCAATGATATAAAGTAACTTTACTACTATATCCAGCTAGGGTTAAAGTAACTTATCATAATCCAATTTACAATTGACTTACACAAGGTAAAGTCATAGCCGCGCCGTGCCTAATGGCCCCGTGGTAGTATACACTCCCCACGGCAATCCACTTCGGCCCTCACTTCGTACATAAGCGAGCAATTTGTCGCTAAGCTACTCCGAAGTGCTGGCTTGGGGGGCGCGACCCCGACAAGCGTGTGCGAAAGAGCACAATGGCATGCAAGCTGTAATCCACGACACAAATATCACAACGTCATCATGTCTCTGACATGGAATCTCAACTCGACCTAAGGTCGACACTGTAGTGCCCAATTGTAAGTCACTATCAACCACTCGTTGACATGATTCTACCCATAGCTAGTATAACTTAATATGTTTAAGCTTTACATCATGTTAGTGATTCTATCAGGCTATACCTAGACACTCACTAATAATCCCCTCACTACTCCTTATACATAAGGAAAGTGGTTTACTAAGTCATACTTAAGGACTCATGGCACATATCATATAGTTTAATGTAAACCTCCACTATTTGGAGTAAACAAATACTATGCAATTACGTCTACTTGATTATACAAGTAAATTAACATGTCCAAATCTAGTTATTGACTAGAGTACATTCAGTTGTATAACATTCGAGTTATGTCATAATACTAAATTCTAGTTACCTGACTAGATCATACAATATAACGTGAAGTTCTAACCAATCTATCAGGTGAAGGTAGAACCAACTAATCAATATACGTAGGCAAGATAATCGATGAAATACTTTTCACATAATCTCTATACAGTTCATTCTATACTATGAATGTACACTCAAGCCGATTCATCTGCACAATCTGTTCAAGTATAGCCATCATGCTTACAGTGTAAAATTACATAGTGTAATCCCAAGTACATCGTTCTCTTTGCTATTCAACTGAGCTAAATGGTACATTCACGATTTAACAGTTATATCCTTTTGAATGAACTCAAGCTTACTTGCTTATGCAAATTAGGAATACCATGAATGCATAATAATCCAATAAGTGACTATTAAAATAAGCAAGTCATAAATCTTTCCTTACTGTTTAGAGATGCTATCACATCCGATATGATCTACACATTAACGCATGTCTCAATTCCTTGCACTATACATATATTCATGAATATGTAATAACTTCAACTCATAATGTCAAAGGAGATATAGAGAAAATTCACCCATTTTGAGAAGGTCCGACCCACCAATAGTCAACGACTCTTGTTGCGTTCACACTGATAAGCGATCCAGGTATTCAGGCTTCTTAAGTTTACACTTCACTTCAGGTAAAGGCTCCCAATGCTCAGCTTAAACCAGCTCGAATGTGTCCTGAAATTCATCACGATTGGGTCTTAATCCTGCTGCGAATTAACAATAAAAACTGCATTGAAACTATTACTAAAAGTCCAATTTCGGCGAAATTCTCAATTGTACTAAGTTGTAGCTTAATTCCCTATTTTGGTTCAGTTTAATACCTCAAGTTTAGCCTCCAAAAGCTCTCATATATCAGCAGGAGATAATCCGAAAGTCAATCGCAACCTCGCTGCGAACAATCGCCAAAACGGCATCAAAACACTTATATACTAGATAGTATAGTCGGAATCTCACTTAATCAGTTTTCTAACTGAAAATTCCACTTACCCCTGGTTGGAACACCTTCTAAACCAGCTCCCAAGGTCACCAACTCGGCTCAAATTAATATGGAAATTTGCTGTGAACAAACATCCCAAAACCGCATCACTACTTCGTCGACATCATCGTTTTCACCATCAAAATAAAGAAAGAGGTCATTGTTTACCTCCGGAGCTTTAAATCTGACTTTGGGGTGAAGAATTACAGCAAAACCACTTCTCAAATGTTGCTCTAAACCATCCCAATCCAGCTGGTAGCAAGAATCAAGAACCAACATCAAAAGCTATCACTAATCTCAAACTAGAGAGAAAACTAGTTAGTTTACCTCACTAGACTTCAACTCAACTTCCCTGTGAGTTGGAGCTGCCACTACAAGAAAAAGCAAATTTGGCGGCGACTTTTTTGTGGCGACAACAGTTGTCGCCACGAATGTAGAAAATATGGTGGCGACATAAAAATGTCGCCGCCAATACACAAATAATGGTGGCGACTTATAAATGTCGCCGCCAATACACAAACAATGGTGGCGACAAATAAATGTCGCCGCCAATACACAAACAATGGTGGCGACAAATAAATATCGCCGCTAATATATAAATAATGGTGGCGATAAATAAATGTCGCCGCCAATACATAAACAATAGTGGCGACAAATATAGGTCGCCGCCAATATTTAATAAATGTCGCGCGGAGTATTTCCAGACATCCCGCCCTTAATTCCCTCCGCCTTTTTGGATCAGAAAGTTATCTTCTTTCATCTCCCTCTCAATTTCTCTCTTTCGCCTCCTCCTCTCCGTCCACCCTCTCTCTCTCTCTCTCTTCGTACGCTCTCATCATCCTCTCTTTCCCTCTTCATCGTGCTAAAACCCTAATTTCCAATCGAAACCCCGAAATTTTTTCGCTCTCTAGCCTTGGTCGAGCGACGATGGAGGCCTCTAATCCTCGCCTCCACCCGCGCCATCCTCGACCCCGTCGTCAACTCCGCCAAATCCATCGGCGCCGCGGAGGACGACAGCGTTCTCCGCCATCGTAGGTCTCGCTTCGCCAACGAAGATAGGGGCTCCGCCTCCGCCTCGCTCCGGCGCCTGCCCCCGGAGACGCGCGCGTACTACGCCAAGTACGCGCGCGAGAACTTCGTCAACTACCGCGACGCCGATCCCTCCACCTCCCTCTCCGACCTCCTCCGCCGCGCCTATGCCCACTCCACCTGGGTCCTCAACAAGGTCCCCGTCCTCCCCCCCCCCCCCCCAAAACCCTACCTACACGCGAACCCTAATCTCTTTCCCCCAACCTTTTTTTTTTTTTTTTTTACTTCTTTTGTGCGTGCTTTTGTTTTTTGTAGTACTCGCTCGACGAATCGGCCGTGGCGAAGCTCAAGGAGATATATGGGTGCTGAGCAGTGGCGTTGGGGGCGCGCCTCATACACGCACGGTACCTGTTTGATGAAATTCCTGTGTTAAGAGTGTTTTTTTTTTCTTTGGCTTCTTTAACTTAAATAAATTAGTGTTTTTTTTTTAAAAAAGGAAGTGCGGAATTGATCTGAACAATGTGGGTTGTTTCGGGACCACTATGCATGTTTTTGAAGTTTTGATTTTGCTTGGCGTCGTTGATTTTTGAATCAGTTAGCGATTCTCGTACTTTACTGAAACAGGGATTCAAATCTCCGACCTCATAATTCTGATGCTCGAGATGCCATGGTTTGGCCTTAAAAATAATGGTACATAAATTGTGCATTTGGTCTTCAAACTATAAAGTCCGTGGCAAATTTTAATTTGTTTTAATCTTTAGCTTAAATTTTAAAATTATTACAGTCAAATTCTGTAACATAATTTAGTTGACTAAATATTAATTTATAATCAATGCAGAAATAATGTAATAGTTGACTAATAATATATAGTGACGTTACATTACCTTTACATTACCTAAGGGGGGAATTATGGCATGTCGTTCACGAAGGGGGCGGCGCAAATGAGGAGTTTAACGAGTTGTCGTCCTTCGTAGGAGTCTCCGCCGACGTTCTCAGGAGACACAGTGAAGCTTTTGGCATCTATTCTTGCACTCAAAGGTATTTTTAGCATGTAATGTGATTGTTAACTTCACCCAATAAATTATGGCGATTTCTTTTGATATGTACTGCTTTTTTTTTGGTTTAAGTGTGATTAATCACCTCTTCTTGTAGTTCTGCTTTTACCCCTTGAAAAAGTTGTCAGATAGCATTTCATTTTTTCTTTTCCTGTCTACTGGACATGGCAACTCTCATAAAGTGACTCTTTTTACTAATTTAGTTTTTCTGTCTACTAGCCATTTGCAATGTCATACATTGGTTCGATGATGTTCAATTTTCAACAAAAATGCAGCTTTGTGCTTTCTTTCTTGCTCATTAATTGAAGAAGATCTGCCATTCATTTGTCTATTGATTAAATTATTTTAAACCAAAACTCTCTATCATGTTCTCCCATTTTTATTCTATTTTTTGTTGAATTCCACGGTTTTTTTTGGGTAGAATTAAGGCTAGAATTGTCGACACAAATTTTATACGAAAATTTATAGGATTGGTGGAAAGAAAAAAAATTTCCAAGAATAGAATGTATAGTTTGCACTTTCATGAAGGTTGCCAAAATTTGTTGATGGCTTTTGTATATAAGTAGTGAGAATACATAGGTCAGCAATGGAAATTTTGAGTTCACGAAATCTTCTGATCTTGTTCAAGTTTAACTTTAAGTTAGGCCTGCTATTAAATAATGAAATAACTAAAAAAATTTGGAACATAAAGGTGTTTCTTGCAAATTCTTGAGAAGAGAAGTTGCAAGATTAAGTCTTAAAGGAGACAATAGTGTGCTGGTGGCTTAGGGCCACCATGCAATAATGCTCTTGAGGGGTGCCGATTGAGATACATATGTTGTGTATGTGCCAAAGCTGTAAAGCACCTAAATTTGAAATACAGAGATAAGTAGTAAAAATTAAGATAGACTGCTAGATGCTCATGCCTTCATGACGCCATTCATTCAATTTTTTAATCAAAGTGATCTGTTGCAAGTTAGGTCTTAGCTGTATAGACGTATGTTATTGTGTAGCAGGAAACATCAGGTACCAAATGTAAACTGCTGCGTGGCAGCAGGGAGACTTTGGTCTTTTGGCTGTTGATCTTATCTCCACAGGGGCCAGCTCGACTCCTGAAGTTACCTGAGAGTTACTGGAGCTCAGGGGAAGGGTTTGGCACCTCTCCCACTCTCTCTCTCTCTAGGGTTTTTCTCTCTCTAACTAGAATTAAGGGTTTTAGCCTATTTTTTCTTCTCCTTCTTTGATGCTAGCTGTCTTGGGAGACCTTGGAGCTATTGTAGAAGGGTGAAGAAGGTGTTTGGGAAGTGTTTCGCAGCTCTAACACAGCAGGTAGCTGGGTGGAGGTTTGCTAAGGTAATTAACCTAACTACCTAGTAGCTTGATGCTTTAATGGTAGAGTTGAGTGTGATTTCGGGTTCTTTGTACCCAGCTTATGTCAGGAGAGTTCTATCTAAATAAGTGAGATTTTAACCTCAATTATGTGATTACATAAGTGTAATAATGCAGTTTTGGGTGCTTGTACACACCTTATAACTGTGATTTGGGGCAACTTTTGAAGCTGGTTAAGGTGCTTTAACTCGCGGTGAAGGGGAATTTAAGTTAAATCCTAGTGGTGCATTTCCTTGTTTGTTGTAAATTTTTATGTGAAATGCAATTGGGTTTGCAGCTAAAAGATAGGTTTCTAATGATGCAGGGGATTCAGCTATCATGGGCATTGTAGATATTGATAATGACAAAGCCAATCCTCAAATGTGCAGCCTTTATGCATCGGAGATATATACAAATCTGTGTGCTACAGAGGTATACATGGTGTATTTCTCTAGACATCATAGTATCTGGGTACTAACTTCATTGTCATTAATTTTCTAGGAGAGACTAGCAAGTTGAGGCCTTGCTTTGTAACTTGTTTCTTTATAGTGACGTTTTTGATATTTGAGATGTCCTAGCTTTTAGGATTTACCAATATGCATTTTCATAATTTCATATGTATAATACTGCTTTTAGGATTTACCAATATGCATTTTCATAATTTCATACGTTTTTGATATTTGAGATGTCCTAGCTTTTGATCCCTAGGTTGTTATCTATCTGACGCAAGTGTGAACCTTCTCAGAATTGAATTAGCTCTTGTTGTTGCCTTTTGTTTTGTACTCCAATGATCTCTTTGCTCCAATAACTCCCTGTGCTGGTAGTAATAGTTACTATCTTCTGCTTTTGAAAATATTTAAACTTGGAAAGAAAGCATAGAAACTGTAGCTGATGCAATTTTGCATGCTTTGCTATGTAGAGAAGGGTATACATTTGGGAAGTAAGCCATCAAGTGAACCAACTGATGTGTTGCAAGCAAGTACTTTGAAAAACTCTGATGAGTTAGGTAAAGGGCCTTTTTGTTCAGCTTTTTAATTCTTCTCTTACTGGTAAACTAGTAGTTAAATTTTCCAAGTAATCCTGATATGTCCTTCTCTTCTAGTTAAGATGCTAAAAGTATTGTCTGATACTGTAAGTAGAAAAGAGTGTAAAAAGGTTTAGTTGTTAAAGAAGAGTTTAGATGAGTCATTTGAAAACATACCACATGGAGAGGGATTGAGATTTGTTTTAACATGTAAGCAAGTGCAAGATGAATGGAAACATTTAAAGAGGAAACTATGGTTGGTATATTGTGGAAATCAAAATGAGGTGGGTTCAAGAACCTAAATTTGTTTTAATTTTGGCAGTGCATTAAGAATTTATAGAGTTTATTTATGCATAGGTTGAATGTGAAATATGTAGCACTGGACATAGTAGAAGATAGAAAATTGGGAAAAGTAAGCAGTATATCAGTTGTTGACTTCGCATATTTAACCAACACTTATTAGTTCCTTGTTATGCTGTTTTCAGTTTTCGAACTTGTCGAAAGATGTTGTTATGACGAACATTTTGGTACTCTGATGGCTATAGCTTCAGGACCACCAGAAGTGGTTTCTCTTATGAAGATTTTGTGCAAACTTATAGATTATGAGTTGATTTTAATTAAGGTTTATTTATGTTAATGTTTTTAATATGGCCTGGCTTCTCTGATTGGCCTCTTGAGGCTTGAACTTTGAAGGTGCAAAATTTCAACTATTCTGATGGGATTTGGGTCAAAAATAGTCCATACTTGTTTTTCTTTTTGCTTAGTAGGCGAGATGTTTTCTCATCAACGATATGGAAATAACTATTACATTTCGCCTGATCAGGTTAATGATATGGCAAAAGAATTGGATATCCTGCTATCATCCATAGAACAAGAAGGTGGATTCTGGGATGCCTGCACTGTCTTGCAGCAAACTTCAGTTATGACATTGGAGGAGGGTCTGCAGAAACTTTCAGCGATATCTTGGATATGCAAGGTAGCGTGGACTTCCCTGAAATCTCAAATGGCATTTGTTAAGTGATTTCTTTTTCATTCAGGCATTCTTTCAAAAATTTCAAAGGCCTTTGCTTTATTATTCTAGAACAAAGTAGAAGATCAACTGATGAAGATTCAGGAGCTTTGGAACAAGAAGTTACAGAGTATGTCCTTGATGAAAATTCAGTTCATTTAACTTGATGTGTATTAAATGTCTGGATTGGCTCAACTAAATAACTAAACTCCCTTTTTATGCGTCATTGGCTGCAGGAAGTAGTGCCATAAATATAATGGACTGTCCACTTTGCTTAATTATTTCGAAGATTGTATTGTAGAAAATTCTGCAAAAGCTTAATTTATAATATTAATGCCTATTTTGCTATTTTACATTAGCTGCTAATAATCTCATAGATGCCAACTAATTCTTTATGCGCTTGTTGACTTGTCAAAGTATTATGAATTAATATTCTTGCAAAGTCAGAAGGTGTTCTTGTAATATGATTTTATAGATCAATTCTGTATGAGCTTTTGGTTGCGTAATGTATGTTTGCATTTTAGATGCATTTTTGGGAAATTGTGAGGTGTTTGTTAGTTTCAAAGTAATGCTTTTTCCCTTGGGCCGTGGTGCATGGTTTGTCCTACAAAAATTTTTGTAATATGGAGCCAGGTGCTTTGCAATCCTCTTTCATTTAGGAAGCAGTAGAATGAGCAGACTTAATGCACTAAACTTTATCATCTGAGAACATTCCATATCGTCTCTTGAAACGAGTATTTATTTTGGAACTTAGAGAAAGGTAAGAAATTCATTATTTGCAAAAACCTGGCTGTTGAACACTCCATCTCTGATTGGCTTTTCTTTTAAAGGTTAAAATTTAAGAATAAAATTTTTTTATAATTATAGGTTATTTTTTAGCAAATTATTGTCGCCACCATAAAACTATTTAGGGTTTTCATGGCACCAGCATGCCGCCACTAATTATCTAACTTTTCGCCGCGACAAATTGTCGCCACCAAATACTTCGGTCCCGGTTTAGGGTTTTCACGACGATAACATGCCGCCACTAATTATCTAACTTTTCGCGGCGACAGTATGTCGCCACTGATTATCTAACTTTTAGCGGCGACAGTATGTCGCCGCTAATTATCTAACTTTTAGCGGCGACAATTTGTCGCCACCAAATAGTTTTACCGACGGGGTTTTAGGCGGCGGCATGCGGCGACGAATTGTCGCCGCCAAAACGTTTTTCGTGGCGACAATTTTGGCTATGGTGGCGACATTTGTCGCCACTAAATCCTGTATCTGTAGTAGTGTGCGAAAATACCTCCCCTGCGAGTCCTTTCCACCTACTTGTAGCTGCTCCACAGTCCGCAACCCAGCTAGCGCGAAGAACGGCGAGAAATAGGCACAAATCGACGATTTCTACTCAAAGAAAGAGAAATCCTAGAGAGAGAAAGTGAGGAAGGTGGAAAACCTCTTCTCTGAGTTCTAAGACCTTCCAAAGAGCTCCAGGGGTCGTGTTGGGTAGATAAGGATAGGGATTAGGTGTGAAATTACCGAAATAGCCTTACTGCCACGTATTTGCCACTGTGTACCGGTACACGATGATGGCTGTATCGGTACACAATGCAGAATTTCGCCAGAAATGCACTTTCTTACTTTCGGCCATTCAATCACTATTCCAACCCTCAAATTTGCAGTTTGCCGAAGTTCAGTATATTACAATGTAGTTGTAACTGCTGTATTTTCAACTGCATGCACCTCTAACTACATTGCATTTATAATTACATCTAACCAAACGTCCCCTATGTGTAATTAACCACTCTTTTAGTTTAATTAAGCCTTTTTTTAAGTTTGTTATAAATATTACTCTACTCATAAAAAAAAAGGTAAACTTCAAATGCCACCCTTGTGGTTTCGCACTTTCTCACTTTAGTACCCTGTGGTTTAAAGTGTATCAAGTTAGTGTCCTATTGTTTCATTTTTAGCTTTTCGCCAGCTTCTTCGTTGATATTTCGTTAAATTATATACAAAAAATTTTAGATATCCCACCTCAGTTTAGCGAATTAATATTCACTTTAATACCCTTTAGTTTTAACTTTGTCACCGATTTACTGAAAAAAGTTAGTGGAATAGATAATAAAAAGATAAAAATGAAATCACAGGGTTCTAAATTATTACAATTTAAACTATAGAATACTAAAGTGAGAAAGTGTACAACAACGGGCTGATATTTGAAGTTTTATCTAAAAAAATAATGCATAAATTTGTTACTGAGAGAGAGAGAGCACATTTTGTTGTGTTGCGTCGAAATGATGCACGTAACACGTACGGGTACAATGTGTGTGGCCAGTCTCGGTGGGCGAGAAAAGTACGGGTACAATGTGTGTGGCCAGTCTCGGTGGGCGAGAAAAGTTACACCGATTCCGACAAATTGGAATTAATCATAGCCGTTGATTCTGTATCTTGGGGCTTGGAAGCCGTACCTCGAGATTTGCGCTGGTCGGTGACGGAAATTGACCTTCAAAAGAATCCTCGCACTTCCCGAGGAAAAAAAAAAAAAAAAAAAAAAGAGGACTTTCGCTTCGCAATAATATTTGTTTTGAATCATTTTTTGATACGTACATACATATTAAAGGAGAAGGTAATAAAATTTTGTCATTTTTTTTTTACATTATATATTTTTCAAAATAATATAATATACGTATTATTATTTTATTTTTTTTTTTCCTATTTGCTTATATATATATATATATATATATTATAAAATAGATTAAATTTATTTTGCTTCCGTGTGGTTTAGTATATTTTCTCTCTGCTCTTCTATTTTTCAAAAAAATTTATTGCATCAAAATAATAAGTAGAGGATTGAAAGATTGATATATGCTATTAAATCCTAGCCTATATGGTTAAATATTGTGATAATTACCTTTTATAATAGTGTGGTATGATTGAGTGATAGATTTTATGCATATGACGGATTTAAAGAAAAATTATGAAAATACAATATAACGATAAAGCGTAGCAGGGGAGTTAACTCTCGAAGAGTAGACGCTTAGGCTCAAATGAGTGAGTTTATAATAACTTACAACATGTTTAAGGACATATGATTATATAGCAGTATTAATATATAAAATCTTTTACTATATTAATTATTTAAAAATTAAGCCCTAAAATTATGTATCATAATAATTAATTTATCAACTCCTACAATATATATTTATATTAATTTTATAAAAGAAGAGGGACTTCTTTGAAATTTGCAATTACACATGTTACCTCAACACACTTTTGAACACCTACATCTAATGAGCGTCAACATCCATGAAATAATCCATGGGCCTATATGAATACATATGCATGTACAGTTTTCCTCACACACATAGTTTCTCTCTCCCTCTTTTTCTCTCTCTCTTCCCAAGTCGGAAAGGTTTTGTCATGCCCCACAGGTGCACATTGGAAGCTCCCAGAGTGCGTCAACAGATCCGCCGTTATGTGCAAAAGTTTTCTGCACATACGATGCCTCCAATATATATAACCTGTAACAATTTTAGGATTCTACAACTAGCATATATCAGAGCATAATATATAAAACTAAACTATCAACTATCATTGTACATATATGCAATCAAACATCCACAACTTCCAAAATATAAATATAGGTAAAGGGCCCTAACCTCGTAAGTCCTGATAAACAGTACTAAATCCAAAAGCTAACTAGGTAGTGGTCCCCTCTATCACACATGAACACGACAAGAGTCACTATCTACGGTGCGATCTCCTTTCTTTGATCATGAGAAGGCGCAAAGTGCTTTAAAAAGTAAACCATAAGAGAGCTTGAGAACTACTAATAATAGTTTCTAGTAGGTACGATTGGCGGCAATCACGGCCTACCCACTGGGTCTGCTAAAAGCAAAATAGCGAATGACTGAACAATTGTAATATGAGATGCTAAACTAAATAACAACTAAGCCTATCATACCTCTACAACAGATAAGTAAACAATACCGAGGATAGTTATCATGAATCAATTAAAAACTGATAAAGAAATACTATATCATCCAGTCATAATGACCAACTCAATAGTCCGGTCAAGCCTGCACCTATCTACTACCGGACCACACACTTGGAGGTGCACCGTCAACACATAAGCTACTATCTCTACTATATCACTAGCAAGCATCCAGAGTGGCGCTCGAGAGGATCGACCCCTACTGAGTATCATAGCACGTGTCATTATCAAGCTCAATGTGGCTCTGCGGGCTATAGTTAATGCAATGATCAAAAAGATCCATCTATACACTATCCACGTACCCTCGACACAATCAAATACATCACACTGTCTAATACCTGTCCACCAAAACTGCACTATGCTGCGGCATCTATCGCATGTCTCAGAGCATGTACAATGCAAACAATCAATATATATATACATTAGCTCTCCAACCGTGAAAATCAAATATCTACAGCTAACCCACATGCTAATCTCACGCGACAATAAAATCACGAGCGCATACTCCTACTATCCTACCATGCCATTACATACTGCACTATCACATATGTAGGAAGACATAGAAGGAAGTATGTTGTTTTCGGCAGCACGGAACCCACCTAGGTTGCTACTCTTTACAAGAATGGATGTCAGGACAATGGGGTACACTGTTGTGGTCTCCTCAGCTGTACAGCAGCTACACCACTCGGAAATCAAATCGGAAAAGTCCATGGCAATTTCACGAAATCCAGTTCCTAATTTATGGATTAATCTGACTATTAAATTAGAATTTCACAAAAATTTCATCAATAATTCCTTTCCTAGAAAGTATTGTAGAAATTTCACCTCGAAAATCTCAATGAGAAAATAAATTTATTTTAATACCAATCTCAACGTCAACATGCCGAAAAAAATCATACGCCCGTGCGTCCTCGATCACCTCGTCAAATCACCCGAGAGCTGATCTCTTTTTCTTCCCCCTCTCTCTTTAGAACATGCAGAATGAATGGAACAAGAAGAAAAAATGATAAGGATGCTCCTCTGTCATCTACTATACTGTAACAATGCAAAAAGACCCTCCATGTATCAAATACTCTTACCTTAGCCAAAATGCTGGGTTTTAGGCCCTGAAACCCTAACTTGGGTGTTTGAAACCTCTTCAACCTCCTTGGGGTGCTCCCTTACTACATTCGACGGCCCGAACCTGCCGTATTTGTACCCGAATCATTTCGAGCATCCAAAACCTGCATCCAAAATCCTGCTGAGTCACCTATATACAAGTATAACCTGACAAACGTCAAATCAACCCTGCCTAACATTCGCACTACTAAAATCCCCAATTGGCCATCCCAAAAGAGGGTCTGAATCTCCAGATCCTCAGCTGAATTACACCTTCCAAGCACCCTAAACCATTTTTCGGCATCCAAAAGTGAAGTAAGAACATAGTTTGAGCTGATTTCTTATTTTTGAGTCTATTTTCACATCTATTTCATACCAAAGCGGCTCCAACTCAGTCTACCATTCTAACAATATGTTGACTAGCATCTCACATTGCAACCTTGACTATTTGCCAAGATCCAGTACTCCACAAAGGTGGTGGTGGGAGGATAGGTGGAGCAATTATTGCATAGACCTAGTGCATCGATTTTATGCGTCGTAAAAGGTTATTCCAAAGCTTGGTATTAAGAGAAGATTAAACTTCAATATCAGAAGTTTCACAGTAAGGTGGGTGAAAGCTCTTCGATAGCGGTTTGATCTTGTCTCTCTGTATAATGACTATTTTTTAACATAATTATAATTATTTTTTTTGTATATATGTTAGTTGTTTTCTCCTCCACCATGATTTTTATTGATATTCTTTGTTTAGCATGCTTGACATTATCTTGATAATTGGCATTTCATAAGCATGCTAGTAGTTGATAATAAACAATAGCATCATAGGTGACTAAGGGTGGCAATCCAGCTCGCTGTTCGCGAGCCAGTTCATGTTCGGCTCGAAATGAGCTCAAGATTGGCTCACTTGTTTAGTAAACGAGCCGAACACGAGCTGGATTTTTCAGCTCGTTTAATAAACGAGCCGAACACGACCTAGGGTTAGCTCGCTTGTGTTCGGCTCGATAACAGCTCGATTATATTTATTTTATATTAATATATTTTTATATATTATATATATAATTATATTTGTATATAAATATATAATACTGATTATTAATTTTAAATTTTTAGCCTAATTTTACAAAAAAGATCAGCTTATTTATTTATAAAAGAGGCCCATAGGCTCATTTATATTTAAAATTTTAACCGTTGGATTAAAATCTAATGGTTAATATTGCATCAACCTTTTAAGTCCTCCTATGATTCTATCCCTATTTCCTAACCCTAGTTTTTTTTTCACACATGTTTTCACACTTCACACAGCCATGGGCGGCGGCGGCGATCACCACGGAGGCGGAGGCCACGACTACAGGCATGGCCATGGCGGAGAGGCGGGGGATTTCAGGAAGAAAGTGTGGAGCATGACGGGGGGGCCCTACTGCCGGCCCAAGCACTAGCGCCGTAACACGTCGATCGCTATGGCCGGGATCTTCCTCATCTGCGTCCCCATCGCCATGAAATCTGCCGAGCTCGAGGTGTTTTTGCCCTAATTTTTTTGTAGTTTTTGGTATCATCAGTGGGTTGTGGGGATCGGGATCGGGGTGGGGTAATCGATGGGTTCGTTTGTAGGGTATGAGTGGAAGAATGATGAGATTGAGTGGATTTTTGAGTGATTTTTTTTGCGGATTCGATGTTATTTAGCGTTTAAGGTTACGAGAAAATGTAGAGAAATGGGAGTATTTAACCCTTTTTTTCTTCTAATTATTGAAATAATCACTGATTCTCATTCTCTCTCTCTCTCTCTCTCTCTCTCTCTCACGTAACCACACCGCACAGGGGCGGTGGGGCACACCCTCGCAGGCCGCAGGCGGCAGCACTGCCGTTCGCAAGCCCCCGGCAGCGGCAGCGAACTTCGACAACGGCGCTAACGAGCCAAGCTAACGAGCCGAACACGAGCTAGCTCGATTAAGTTGCGAGCTGATCATGAGCCGGAGTTCTCGAGCTCGTCATGAGCTCGAGCCGAACACGAGCCGACCTTGAGACGTTCGAGCCGAGCTCGAGCTGGCTCTAGCTCGCTCGAGCTCGGTTCGTTTACAGCCCTATAGGTGACTATATGCGAATGAACGAAAGTTCAGATGGCTTTGCTGTATTTAATCCTTTGAATAATGCCATATTTACATATTTTTTTTAACAAGTTCTTTAACCAATTCATAGATTTAATATTTGGAATTTTTTATGTTGATTCATAAATGCCAATCGATAAAATTTACCTCAATACATACATACATACATACATACATACATACATACATACATGCATGCATACATACTTTTAGAATATAATTGAGCTAGAATACTTTTAGAAGCACCAATCCCTTGGTGCTTCTAAGTTTCTAGCCCTTGGATCTACTCCTTAATTACTAATACCCCTTGGATCAAACACTATTCCACCTACCACTACCTACCACCACCTACCACCATCATCTCAACCATACATCTCTCCATCCAATGGTTAAAAACTCAAAAGCACCACCCCCTTGGTGCTTTTGAGAGTATTCTAGCTCAACTCTCTCTCCTCTCTCTCTCTCTCTCTCTCTCTTCTCTCTTCTCTCTCTATTATATATTATATATAATAATATATATATATATAGTTGAGTTGAATACTATCGGTAGCAAACGGACCCGTTGCCACCCATTTGTTTTCGATGATGGAGCCTCCAAATCGATGATCGGTATCGTTGAAAATGATCTATACCCTGAAGTATCTAGAAATCAAATTTCATGGTTTTTTGATATTGTTCTCTTGTTCATCAAGTGGGCCGTTAAAAATGAATGGCTGAAAATGAATATCCTCTAAAAGTGATGATAGAAATTTTGTAATCAAATCGAGAGTAAGATCTTGTTCTAAATAGTTTAAAGAATTTTCTAACAAAAATTCAATTGATTTGGATAGCTTTACACCATTAAACGAGAAAACGCCTCATATCGACCATTAAAATTATAAATTTTGAAACCCTTTGATAATTAGGTCAATGATTTTGAAAAGATTTGAAATTTGATTTCTAGATACTTCAAGTGATATAGATCATGTTCAACATTGTCGATCGTTGATTTAAAGGCTCCATCATCGAAAACAAATGGGTGGCAACGGAGCCCGTTTGCTACTTATAGTATTCCAGCTCATGAACACTCTCTCTCTCTCTCTCTCTCTCTCTCTCTCTCTCTCTCTCTCTCTCTCTCTCTATATATATATATATATATATATATAGAGTTCGGCTAGGATACTATCGATAGTACGAAGTATTTGGTACTATCAAGTTCTTTGCCGCTAGATTTACCTATTTTATCATTTTTATCCGTTCGATTATACTATTCAACTAACCATTCACTCAACCCTAGAGGGCCCACATCATCCTAACCGCACATCTTTTAATCCAAGGGCAAAAAACTTAATAACACCAAGTCATCGGTGCTATTAATAGTATTCCAGCCTAGTTTTATACATATATATATATATATATATATATATATATATATATATATATATATATATATATATATTGGGGACTTAGATTTTGACGGTGTAGCTAAACTCTCTGTTGATGATGTTTTTGTGTGTATTTTAATTACAAAACCACTTGTCAAGTTTCGGCAGAAAACGAGTTAGAATGGAGAGTTTACGCGATCTTTACTTTTCACTTAAAGTGAATAGTAACCCGGATTTCTGGAGAGGCCAATGAGTAGAGATGGCTTCTGGCACGTATCGGACTCCGTTAATGGCGATTCAATAGCTCGTTTAAATGGTCCGACTATCCTGGAACCATCGGCGCTGACGGATTTCAGATCTGACACACGATTTTCGAGAAAACTGGAGATACATGTATTCTATGTATTTTTATGCGCGTTTTGCCTATTGGTGAGAGGATGGGTTCGTCGCGAATCTACCACCAAACAAGGTGAAACAAAATCGTAAGTTTGATCTCTCAGTCGTGTTGATCGCACTGGTGCAATCCGTTCGTAAATCTGACGGACAGATCTCCTGATATTGCGCATTGTTCGCTGAGGGGTCAAATATGGCAAAATGGAAAAGTCGCAAAACATCCGATATTTTATGCACCTTTTTGCGTGAAATTGAATGTGGGGGTGTGTTCGCGTGAAACACTCGTGCTATGAGGGACTCAGCATATAAATCTGAGTTTTTTTAGGGACTTTTGCATGATTCAGCGGCTTATATATATTGCATTTAGAGTTTTCATTCTAACCCTAACCCTAACCCTAACCCAAACCCGCGCACACCACGGCCGCCGGCAAACGCGGCCGTCGGAAAAGGTCGGCATTGCATCTTCTCCACGAAGCTGCCATCTATTTGGCCGTGGAGCTCAAGGAGGGAACCACACGCATCGGGCCACCTCCCTCGGCCGAGGCCCGACCTCCGGCGTCGTCCCCGCCGCCCCCCGCAGTTCGCGCGCACCGTCATTTCTGCGCTAACTTGTCTGTTAAACGAGTCGCCACCGTGTTGAGAGTTGTTGCTGGACTGTTGACACTCACTCAGGGTGCCGCCGGGTTGGGTTGGTGCTCGCCCTTGGCAGGTGTCCTCTTTGACTTCTTTGTCGAAGCCACACCTTGATTCTACTGGCTGGTGCAGTTTAGCAGTTCAAGTGGCGACTATACATAAGGGGTGATTCCAACACTGCCTTCTTTCATGCTGCGCTTGCAAGCCAAAGGAATAGAAAGAACAACAGCTTGATAAAAAAAGCTAATGGGGATATAGTGGAAAACCTTGATGACATCAGGAGCATTTCGGTGGATTACTTCCAGGGACGGAGGAAGTAAAATCACAGTATTCAGGTGAAGGAAGAGATTGTCCCGAGGAAGAAAAGCAAATTTCTTCTGAGGCCAACTGCTGGTTTTGGTAAGCTTGACATGCTTGCTTAAGGCACGTGACTAAGTAATACATAGACCTCTAAAGAACCTACCGACACCCAGCGCGTAAACGCGAGGCGCCGTCCTCACCTGATCCCCCAACACTTAAACATCAACCTATACCGGAGAAGGAGGTTTTCCTTACTTGACCGGCGGGGACTATAAGGTAGAACCGGGGGAGATAAAAGACTCTCCAGGTCTGCGGTATAGTCGAAATACACAGTGGCATACCATCTGAGGTAGTGATCATGCATTTTCATTTATTCAAAGAATAAACGCTTAAACATACCATCTTCATCTCCATCATAGAACGTGATGAGCCTATCCTATCGATCTCCATTTCATTTCAGTCTTTAGGCTTCATTCCAATAATGAAGAACCGCACCTGACCAAGCCGATAGCAATCAAGCACTCCTATTTCAGGAAATGGCAGCCACAGCTTGACAGGCTCCGGATATATGCCGGAGTGAGAGTAAGACAGTAAGCAGTGTCGCAACCAAGGCCGGGAGTTGTCAAAAGCCCTGACTCCCTCCCTAACGGTCGCCTCTACTCTCTCATAGGAAAAACTTAGAGAGAGGCCGGGACCAGGGATGTTAGGTAGAAGCTACGGCTATATAGAGCGAATAGGCTTCATTGTTTAATAGAACTTGTCAAGCANAGTTATTAAGTTATTTTATATTAAATATTAAAAACACATATTTATAATAGAACTCAATAGAACTCATTTACTTCTTCAAGAGACAAACTTAATTTGAACAGTTGAGATCCAATTGACCCGAATTCATAAGATCTGGCACTAGCAGTTGAAAAGAAGTTGAAAAAAAAAAAGGGGAGCTGGCACCTACATAAACTGACCCTAGCCCCGCCTTGGTTCAACCAAGAAAGGCATGGGACTCTTTGGGATAAGGTATCATAGCCGTGGAGTAGTTTATTCCTCCCGAGAATACTCTGACTTTATTGATTTTAGGGTAAAATAGGAAGAGACTCCTACTCTGAGCATCATGTAGAATCGTATAAATATAGAGCCCTGTCGTCGTCGAGCTGTCAAGCAAGCAAGAATACTGATTTGGAATGACCCGAATGCAACTCAAGACGACAAAGCGCTCTCCGAGGGCATGGAATGTCCAATTTTTTGGTCAGAATCTCGACGGTAATGTCTATGTTTGATTCTCCAGTCGTTTTACGAGAAAAATCTTCTTAAAAAATATAAGCAATGAAATCCATTTAATGGAGTTATAAAGACGAAAGCAAGAGAAAGTTCATAGAAAGATGGATATAAATAGATATGAGGATGAGGTTCAAAGTCTGATTCAAATGAAAGAAGGATCGATGTCAAGATATAGAGGCCAACCTTTTTTGTTTATCTTTTTATTGTGTCACAGCTAATCTGGGCACACATCTAAACATCTATCGTAAAGATCTATTTCTTAAAATAAAAAATTGGGCCGAATAAGAAGAATATATAAAAAATTCCACTTTCTTCGGGCGGCAAGTCTTGCCCATTATTCAAAGTCAACGATAACTCGGGTATCTTGATGGTACCGAGTCCAGCGCAGATGATTGAAGAAGTATCGACTAGAAAAGAAGAGAAAACTACAAAGACATTAGTTCAAAATCCAGCGTATAAGGACTGGATATTTACAGCTTCTCCTCCTCCCATGAGTTTTGGTTCTGAAAGATTATCGCACTGATAGAGAGCTACTCACACTCAGCGCCCCCCATTCTTTCTTCCTGATCACAAGAACTCCAAGGCATTTCGTAGGAATACATCTCTGTAGTCCTATGCATACCCCACTAGTCCTCGTCGATGAATCTCCTTGCCATTTTATATACTTTAGATTCTGGCACCTGCCTCTGGAGTCTTTCTAGGAAAGTCTGGAGGGTCTTGAGACTGACCTCGTAAGTCCAAGCCAGGATTGTCTTATCTATGTGATTTGCTTGGTTCATCTTCTCTTTCCGGGCAGTGCTTTCAGTCATTCCGGAAATGGTTGATAAAGAAACTAGAATCATGCCAGTCCGGACAGTGAGAGGTACTCATAATCAAACTAGACTACAACTCCTGACATTGAATGCATTGAATCAATCTCCGGAAGTCACTCTCTCAAGGCATTTAGAAGACATTCTGGACATTGAATCAATCAACTCACTCTCTTTCTCCGGCAGCAACTACTCTTTCCCGCTACCAAGCCATTAGATGGCAGGGCTTACACAATGGCTGACAAAAGGGAAGGAAGTCAAGCTCTCGTCAATGGAAATCCCATGATTTTGGCCTGATGCCAGAATTTAGCTTGCTTATCTGACAATGAACTACAGCTACGCTTTTGCAGCACGGAACATGGTTCCGGGTACTAAAGATATTGCTTCTTAACTCGTTCTTTAACTCGCTCGTTCGCAGCACAATCTGAGATTGCCTTTCTTTACTTGGCTTTCGCTCCTCCCCAGTCAGCCTAGGCGACTACTCACCTGACCGCTAGCGGTAACCACCAACTGCATAATAGGATAAAGGAAGTCTTTCGACAAATGGCATTAAATTGCCCTAAAAGGGGTGCCCCCCTGAGACTTCCTAAGTCCTAGTTTCACAGCTTGATAGACTAACTAATTACTTAACTGAATTGCCAGATCAACCATCAATTGTTCCTTGTGATTGGTGTAAGAGCAGTGGAACGTAACAAAATATTACGGCCGCGTAACATAGGGGCCTACGCTACGGTCGGCAAAAATATGGACACCCGAAGGGCCCGGNCATTGAATCCGTCCGGACCGGGGCTTTAGTAGGGTTAAAACTCAGCACAACCTTCTCGATTTCATCCGCCGTGACCTGTCGAATTAATCCTAGCTACTGATCCTCAGTAAGGACTCTCTCAAACTGAAAATTGCTGTTCACATTGCAAGATCTGATCTGTCCCAAGATGTTTTGGAATTTAGAAACTGCAGCAGCCTTGATGCTAGTCTCCGCATTAACCATTCGGTCGTTATCAGATTTAATGGAACGCAAAGTTTTTAGGGTAAGGAAGCTCATATAGTTCTTGTCTTTCTATCTCCATTTTGCATTTTTTAGGTTAAAGGTGTCTGCGCAGCCCCCCATTACTATATTTGCGGTAAAATCATCACCAACATAATGATTCAATTGCTACTTACTACACTGGTCTCAAAGGGCTATGGGACGAACTGTCAACATATACTTCCCGTCAATCTTGTACGTGTGGTGCAGTCAACCAACAATCAGACAGGCTTTGACAATTTTTGAGGGGGTGAATGAATCCTACAGCGCAGTGCGAAGCCAAGATACTTCTTATGGACCCTCTCCCATCTGTACCCAAGGCTTTTTCTTGACTTCTGAAAGAAGAAGCTCAACTATGCAAAATTTCACACCCAGCCATGAGCAATCGGCCATGGCAGTCACAAATTCATCTTCTCCCACAAATAAATTCATCTCCTTTTAATCCAAAAAAATAGCTTTTTTGGAGGCAAACCTTTCTATCATTGTTCTTATTGCGGTCTTGATGGTCAACGTTTGCTTAATATTGAGCAAAAAGAATGGAAATTTTCATCGTAGAGATGGCAAAAACCAGCAAAGCCAAGCAAGGACCAATCGAGAGACCTCGACTCCACAAACACAATCTAAGCATCTTGCCGCTGCTGCCACCTCTGACGGCACCATTGAACGCTATAAAGCCTGTTTAGTTGCCAAAGGGTATACACTGAAGGCATTGACTAGCACTAGCCTTCCTTTCCGGTAGCTAAATTTGTTACTGTTCGAGCATTACTTGCCATAGCTGCTGTCAAAGATTGGCCACTCCATCAACTTGACGTTCAGAATGCATTTTTGCATGGAGATTTAGATGAGGAAGTATACATCTAGCTATAAACTAAAACTCTTCAATAACGGTGTCTAAAAGCATCATGAGTGATTCTCTCGCTGTGACAACGCACCCCTCAACTGAGGAAGAAGATCTACTACGCGGGAGCACGAAGAAATGAAAGCGACGAGCATCAGGGGATCCTATATCTAAGCCCTATACCTTCATCTGACTTCCAAGCGAACAATGATTTAGAGATGACGGAATTTACACCTTTACCAGACTATCAAGTTTCTCCTGTCTGGGGAGCAAGGTCCTTTAAGGACACTGTGTAACAGGGTAAATCTACACCACCAGGTGGAATTGCTGATGGCTTACCCGAGACCGAGACCCCACCTAATCCCCCCGACCACCGGATAAACGAGATATTTTTTCATTTGATGGCACTAGGACCCAATCCATAGACCATGATGGAGTTGGGGGTCAGAGTGCACCTACTGGAGATGGAAGTAGAGAAGTTGACTTCACGGAGGCTTCGGGGGTTAACCCCAGGGGTTATGCCCAGAATAGTGCATAACCATATGCTTGGCTCAAACACTGTATCTTTCCCCATGAAGATTCTGTTGTGGAATTGTAGAGGGGCATCATGAACGACTTTTTTTTTCGTGGACAATCTTTCCGGTCAGGCCTATGGATGGATCCTTTTAGTCCATAGTATTCATTTCTTCTTCCTTCTCCTCAACCCCTACTCCTTGTACCTCCAGTCTCGAGGTCCAATAAGGCATATCTTCTATATGGATCTTGGCACCAGCATTCATCTCTTCGACTTCAATTTTACTCTCCCCCTGAAGAGATGAGCGTGAAAAATAGGCCTCATGCTCTCTGAAGGTCACATCCATTGTAATAAATGTCTTTCTTGTAGGAGGGTAATAGCATTTGTAACCTTTTTGAGAAGCAGAGTACCCGATAAAGATGCACTTCATAGCCCGAGGATCAAGTTTATCAAGTGTACGACGGTGGTCATGCACAAAACATGTACACCCAAAAACTTTTGGTGGAACAGTATAGCCATTTGAGCCAATTAGCTTCTCTAGTGGAGTTTTAAAATCGATCGGACCGAGGGGCTAATGGCAAGGAATTTTTTTGCTATATAAACATGGCCTTGGAATCGGTTTCCAATAGATAGACTAGAAATGGTATGTTGGCTAACTCAAGACAGTTTACAGGCTTTCCTGAATCGGAGGTAGTTTTCTTAGAATGTAAGGTTCCGGTACTGGATAGGGCATTTGATTAAGGATACTAAACCTTTTTTAGTAAGGATAAAAAAGCTCTGGTTCCTAAGACTCTGTCGATTCAAAAGTTACTGTAGCACTTTCTGCAGCATGGTGTCCTACTAGGATAGGAGGCTATAATGCAGGCGCTAAGCGTCGATTCGAGCCCGTCACTGTAGTATCGCGGTTGGAAGGCCGTTTGAGTGTGGTCTAACAGCTTCAATCTTGGATTGGCTAAGGAAGGCCGTTCAATCTAACAGCTTCAATCTCTCTTCGTTTTGAGCTCAAGTGCTAATAATGGTTTGAGGTCTAGTCCACCTGTGCCCGCCTAGCCGCGAGCGCCTTTAGTAATAAGAGTAACAAGCCCAGTTCAGGCTATCTCCATAGTAGTAGTGTACTTAGTGGGTCGTCTCAATGCCTCTCTCTTTAGTCGAAAGCCCCTGTTTAAGCCCCTCTTTAGGCTGTCTCAACTAGCGATACCTTAACACATGCGAGAAAATGCCTTATTTCCTGGTCTCAATTGCCCTTGTTAGCGTTCTCCCGCAAATGCTCTTTCATCGCTCTGAGCTCATCAAGTGCTAATGGCCTAGTCTGCCTGCCTGCTTAGCTTATCTCTTCTATTTATCATTTGTAAGGCCCTTCCCGTCCCTTGAGTGAGTTAGATAGCCCATTCCTTGCTGCGCCAATACTGGCCCTTGTTGTCGAAAGCCCGATTCCTATATTCATGGCTGGATCTCTCTACCCTCTCAATAACCGTAGACCGTAGATCTAAAAGGATCCATCCATAGGCCCGTAGATCTAAAAGGAGTCGCCACCGTACAGTTTCCTTTCTTTTTCTCCCTTGTAGCCGTTACCCGAATTCGCGCAAGTGTGTCCACACCCCCCTGACTCACTTTCAAAACTGACGAAGATGCGCTTGCTCTTTCCCTTTCTCTGGGTCCACCCTCTTCTTTCTCTAGGCCCAGAAGATTCGGGAGATAGAATCGAATTGGTGGAGTGGTCGCCACGCGGACCGAACTACCACCGCATAGGAAAGCACCCCGCCGACCAGTGTCTCCGGCTGGCTTTTCCATTGTCCAGTGATCCATAGATAGAGAGCTTGAACATGCACCGGGAGAAAATGTGACTTCAGTCGCTCGAACTCAGACTATCTACGAAAAAGGTAAGGTCGTCTTTCTTTCCGGCGGGTTCGACCGAAAGGAGCTGTGTTCTATGGTTTGACCTCGTTCCGGTCGAGCACTCTCTTTTCTTTGTCCAATTCCGTCTGACCAACCCACGAATGGCCCTACACGTTCCGATTCACAGGGTCACGTTCCTTCGCTTCGCATCCTCATTCGGGTTGGGCGACCCGCGGCCAGCTTCAGCCAGCTTGGGCTGAGCTCACCTGAGCTCGTCTCCCACGAGACGCCGCCGCCCTAGGTCGGCCACGCCGCCCTCCCCGGCCTCCGGCAAGCTCCCGCGTGCCGCCCCCGTCCTCCCAGCGGGCCGCCGGGCGCCGCCTTTGCTCCCTGCGGCTACTCTGCGCGAGCTCGGGCCGAGCCTTGGCCAGCATCACCCCTGCGCGCCGCCACTGCCTACGGCCGACCGAGTCGCCTTCCTCCAACCTCTGGCGAACTACCGTCATTGCCCCGCAGCTTCCTAGCCGCCGCGGTGGCCGCTGTGATCGGCTGAACCCGAGCCGAGCCCGCGCAAGCTCGGGTTGCTCCAAAGCCGCTGCCTTCCGTTGCCGGCAGACCCGCGCGTCGCCTCTCTTGGGTCGGCCGAACTCGACTGCCGCCCGCGCCTCCGCCGCTGGAGCCCTTTCCGGCCGGAACTAGCCGAAGCCTCCCTTGATCCCGTGCGGCTAGGGCATCGTTGCCCGCCGTCGCCACCGCCTCCTGTCGCCTACCGACGCGAGCCTTGGCCCCCACTGACCTGCCGCACCTATCCCCTGTCGGCGCTCCCGTCGTCCGGCCGCCGCTGGCCACCCGTGCTTCACCTAGCTCCGATAAGCTTAATTTAATGGTTTCTGCGCACTGTCTTGGGTTCGGGTCGCTGTTCTGGTGATCCGAGGCTACCCCGAGGCCTCCGAAGGTGAGCACGATGATCCTGGATCAGTGCTGATCATCGTGATAACCTTCGTTGGGATCTGCGAGCCCCTAGTTTGTGAGAAAAGCATGTTTTTCATGCTGTGCGCGGTATTCGCTGAATTCTATGTCGCAACCGCACCCTCCACAATGGATGGCCATGCTCCAAATTATGAGCATGGCCTCTAGAATGTCGAGACATAGCAGCGTGTGTCTCAGCCAGCCTCGAAAGCTCTCGGATTGTGCTGTCGAGCCATAAAACTCGGTAAAATCACATAAAATGATGTGATTTTATGGCATAGTAGGGGCTTTTATGCAGTTTTACATTTCGTGGCTGCTGTTGGCAGCGTGTGCGGGCAACGGATGACCTCTGGACTGGTTGTCCAAAGCCCCAGGCCTTTTTGGAAATCGAATGTTGATTTTCGGTGCGTTTTTCAGCGAAGTCCGCCGACGGAACGCGATTTCGGTTCAAAATTCTTCCGACGGTGCCTCACGGTAAATTGTGTAGTGGCTGAGCCTTGTTGGCTGGTCACTCGCGTTGTTTTGAGGGTTCAGAAACAACGGGTGAGCGACGGTGGGTTCCGATGTCGAATTTGACACTTCCGGGAACTTGGATCGGAACGATTATCCGACGATAATCGTTTCGATGTAAGGAGGTGTGTTTGCTGCCAAGTCACATGAATAATTGTGTTTAGTGGCAACGGGTGACTCGTAGCACGAGTCGGTGAGTTCTGGGACAGTTCGTGGGTCTCAGCGAAGTCCCAGTGCGATTTTCAGGACTTCCGGCGTGTTATGGAAGTCGGTTTGGGAAACCGATTCCCGTGGGTTTACATGTGGGGATTGGGAGTTAGTGGTTAGTATTCTTGGATTCTAACCCAGTGGACCCTTCATAGGTCTGGTTGATGCTCCTGCGCAGTCGGGAGACAGGTTCTACGTACGTACATGTGGGTACTTCGACCCAAAGTCGGTACAGTGGTGCACTCTCGGTGACATCTTCTTCCCCTTTTCCTGTTATTACCCTACATATATATCATGTTGAGCCTAGCGCCCTTGTTATTCCTTTTACGCTCTACTTGGTGGCTTTCATGTATAGCATCATGAGTAGGAGTAGAGCAGGTTTATGATTACATGTGAGATCGGTGACCTAGTCGGTCGGTTCTTGTATCTCGTACTGACCTATTCGGTCGGTCTACTGCATCTGTTATTATGACCTACTTGGTCGGTTGGACTACTTGGTGACCTATACGGTCGGTATATCCTGAGGGGTAGGATTGCGGCTAGTTGCCGACGGTTGACTATAAGCATATCAGCATTGATCAACCAAGACTCGTTCGTATTTTACGAACACCAGCGGTCTGATCCACCGCAAGAGGGTATTCATTTCCGAAAAAGTGGTTTGGCGTGCCAACCCGTGAGCCCAGCGGCCTAGGCTGGGTCATATGCAGGTAGAGTGACAATGGCATGGGCCTGAGGTCTACGGACCGATAGGGTAGGTTTCAGATTGGGTATTTTTGGACCTATCGTCCGGTTGATGTATACATACAGTAGCGGTAGTTATTCATTTATACAACTCATTCCTTTATTTATTGTCGCTACTGTATTACTTTTACCCATACCTTTACTTATTCTCCTTAACTGGTGAGTATCCCTCGCCCTCATCGGCTTGCGGTACCCACTGGGAGGGGAGACATGTGTACATGTTCTCACCCCCCACTCCCCTTTCAGGTGACGTCGCGGGTCCTAGTGGGACGGTTCGTGAGGAGCGCACTTAGCGATCGATAGAGCTTTCGGATCCATATCTTCGGTTTAACTCTTAAACTCAATTTCTTTTACTAAGTGACGTAGAAAGTAATTATGGTTCAATATTTCATGTTAATTGAATAATTGAGATTTCATGAATGTAATGAAAGATTTATGGATTCTTGCGAAATGAAAATGATTTTCTACCTCTCGTGATAGCGTGTTTTAAAAGAAAAAAGGTTTCCGTGTGGGAAACTGTTTTAAAAAAGAATTTTCTGGTTTTCCTGGTTCCTAGTATTTCAAAACGAGTTTTCGGGTAGGAAACGTTTTAAATTAATAGATGTGAATTTATGAATATTTGTAATGAAATGAATGTTGATGTGAATGGTGAATGAATATGGATGTTTATATGTTGTGGTTGTATCTTGTACTTGTACGACGCCGTGCAAATACCGAAAAAATTATGTCCGTGTGAACAGTGGACTCTCTGTATTTGTGGCGGATCTGATATACTCTGGGGGTCAAGATTTAAAAAAAAAAAAAAAAAATTTGGGCACTTCCGCATTGAATTTATATAAAAAAGGAACCCCGGGGCGTGACATATATATATATATATACATATATGTATGTGTATATATATACATATATGTATGTGTATATATATACTTATATGTATATGTATATATATACATATATGTATGTGTATATATATACTTATATATATACATATATGTATGTGTATATATATATATATATATACATATATATATGTGTATATATATATATATATATGTCTATATGTATATGTATATGTGTACATATACATATATATATATATGTATATGTATATATGTATATGTACATATATATATATATACATATATGTATACACATATACATATACATATATGTATATACATATACATATACATATATGTATATATGTATATGTATATGTATATACATATAGTATATGTATACATGTATATATGTATATATGTATATGTATATACATATACATATGTATATACATATATACATATACATATATACATATACATGTACATATATATATATATGTACATATATACATATATATGTACATATATATATATATGTACATATATATATATATGTACATATATATATATATATATGTACATATATATATATATGTACATATATATATATATGTACATATATATGTATATATGTACATATATATATATATGTACATGTATATGTATATATGTATATGTATATATGTATATACATATGTATATGTATATACATATACATATATACATATATACATGTATACATATACTATATGTATATACATATACATATACATATATACATATATGTATATGTATATGTATATACATATATGTATATGTATATGTGTATACATATATGTATATATATATATATGTACATATACATATATACATATACATATATATATATATGTATATGTACACATATACATATACATATAGACATATATATATATATATATACACATATATATATGTATATATATATATATATATACACATACATATATGTATATATATAAGTATATATATACACATACATATATGTATATATATACATATACATATAAGTATATATATACACATACATATATGTATATATATACACATACATATATGTATATATATATATATATGTCACGCCCCGGGGTTCCTTTTTTATATAAATTCAATGCGGAAGTGCCCAAATTTTTTTTTTTTTTTTTTAAA